>NC_072739.1:133289733-133589733 GCF_026930045.1 Uloborus diversus | reverse complement strand
GCCCCAGGTCCCCTAACTTATGTTTAGGGAAATAATTTCCATTGAAAAATAATTCAAACACAAAACATTTGACATTAGTACGACTAATATCCACCGAGATATGAAACGCAGCGTTTTGTGACTTACACAACTTTTCACTCGCCGTCGATAACATCTTTTGGAGGAAAATGTAGCAGTTTAAAGGGTTTATAAAATTATATGTGTGCATAGATTGTGGTTTTCAAATTGTTCGAGGTTTTGTAGTGTGATTTTGCGAATCACGGCATAACATTTGCATTTATTTTTGATTAGCAATGAAAAATATAAATGCTTTGTCTTTCCTACTTTGACGACCTCTCATTTTTCTGAATGGGCGATAAGTTCCTATCTCATCTTCTGTATGGTCCCTTAAAACTTTGAACTGGAATATCTCCTTGAGTTTTGATCGCACAAGTGTCAAATTTTTTGTGTCAGTAATAGTTTTCAACGGAGATTATTTCTTTAAATGTTAGTTAGGGGACTTAGGGCCCGTATAAAAAGTAAAATTTTGTATTTTTTGACTCATTTTTATTTTTGCTTCAAACTTTCAATATCTTAACTCTACATCTGATTTTGAACATTTTTACAATTGGAAGTATACATCTAGGACTAACGGTTGCGAAAATAGAGGTCTTGCAGGTTAAAATGGAACACCCTATATAGACATACACATTAAATGAAGTTATATTAAATTTTTTTAAATCAAAACATTTCTATTAATTGATATTATTGATAGATAGTATCTCTCCTGTGTATTCATTAACACTGTAAAGAAGAAAACTAGCCAAATAACAATTTGATGTACCGAGAAATAATACAGGTATATTCTTACTATTAAAGTTCGTGCTTTCATGTGGAGTATCGAACATAAAAAAAAAATATTGAATGTTCATTTCACGGTGTTTTGGACAATTATAAAGAGTCCTCAACATGACTTTTTTTTTTTGTTATAACTTTTTAACTAACTGTTTGATTGAAATCATTTGCTAATCAAACAGTTAACTAAATAGTTATGGCAAAAGTCATGTTTTGGACTCGACGTTTGTCCGAAATAGTGTGAAATGCCCCTAGAAAAAAAAAAGCTTTGGAATGTGTTATAAATTTCTGAATACATATTTTTGTGGCAGAAAATTCAAAATATTTGTTTAGAAAAATGGAATAAAAAAGGCCCCCCCCCCCCAAAAAAAAAAAACTTTTTTCTTTGACCATTCTCATCATTTACCAAGAATTTTATCTAGCCGAAACTTTCCAATCAAATAGAACTTAAGAAATCGTTAAGCAAATCATGCAGCACAGAGACTGACAATGTTCTGCACTTCGACAAGCCGCCAGGTGTCGAGTCAGAGCCCGCGATCTTGGATGTGAGTACCCAGCACCTGACCACTACGACATTCTTCTGGAATGTATTAAACTAAAAAAATAAAAAGATTATTTGAATATTGAGAAAGAATTAACTGAATATATTGGATATAAAAACATCGTATATGACACGCAAGTGGCATTTTTATATTCTCATTCGTTGATTATGATCATACATCAGCGATTAGTTCATGTAGTTCAATTAATTTCTAAAGCATTTTATCCAAAATACGCTTTTTTAATTTTAAAAAAGTTGAAAAAAGGTTTATACTACAGTACAAATCAAGTAAATATTTTCTCCAAAAAAAAAAAAAATACATATTTATTTGCAAAATTGTTACGTCCTTATGTTTCGTACGTTCGCTTCATGACTGAAAGGAAAAAACGCTTTTACAGAGATTGAGAAAAAGAAGAAAAAAAAAAGTGTGAAGACATTGCGTGGGCACTTGAAATCAAAACTTCAGAAAAAGGTGGTGCACAAAAGTTTCCATTTCTTTTGTTCCTGTTCCGAAACTTGGAAGCTTTGTTTTGTATTCTTTCCACGCCACTGGCCTCGATTCTGAGAAGTTCTTTGGTCACGTGAATCCTCAAAATGATTACTTTTAGTTACCGAAAGGTATTATTATGGCTGGATAATTTGTCATCTGTGTGGCGAACAAACTTAAGAATTCGTTTTTTCTTCTTTTTCACATCATATTTTATGATATCGGTATGTATTCAAAATACAACGGGGAAAATGTTAGGGAAGAAAAAAAAAAAAGGCGCGAAGTTTTTTAACTCAAACTTTTTACCAGCTAGTCATCTTTAAGTAGCTTAGTTTCATTTTAGTTGCTGAACCAACTTATTTATGTGTATTCATCGTGTGCATATTAATGGATTTATTTATTTTTTGAGAAAGAAATAAAAACGAGCTTGAGCATTTGCCTCCTCCTGGGTGGTGGCGTGTGTGTGGTGATGGACGCCACCGCCCAAAAGGAGTGGAGTCTGTGATTCTAGCCGAGGCTCAGGACCGGAGGAGTGGTCCTGCACCTACAGGGGCCAGTGGACAGCGGTGCAGGAATTAGTAAACGGATGGAGCAAGTCCAATCATTGGCTTAGCAAAAGCTGACACAAAGACTCCCAAGTCACGTGATTCAACATCGGCGAATGGTTGGCACGTTTTGCGTGAAACAAGCCAAATAAACCTGATTTCTTCCAATGCTTTCCTTTAATATCTATCACGTGACTTGGGGTCGTGGCTTCACGAATGAAGTCTTCACTCCCTCTATTTTATCTCTTATCAGTGGGTGTACCCAGAAGCCGGGGTTCAAAGATCCGAGGTTCACTGCGGTGAACTGAGAGTAATAAGCAATTCGTTGATTGCTTAAAGGAAAGATCGGGTTGTTCTTTTTTTTCGATCGCCGTTTTTTTTTTCTGTGTTCGCCACCTAGCGAACAGCGAGTGAATATCTTCAGGTCTGCCAAAAGGACTTTCAAAATGGAAATTTTTCTTGGCGCACATTTTTGAAATGATTTTTTCTCTATTTTATAATAGCTCTGAATACACGAAATGTGAATTTGTTGTGTAAACACATGAGCCTCGGTCTTCTAACTTGAGTGTTGATTTAATAACACGCTGCAGTTGCCAATAATAAGTTGGAACTATGCGAACATTTCGGAAATGGTGACTTCCGGCTAAATTGATATTGATGCACCAGCCCGTCTAATGAAGTCCGAAACTGTATTAACGACCGCAAATCTCCGTGGAACCGACTTATTTAATAACCGCCTGTAACTGTAACTTCGACTGTCGTTTGGGTCATTGTTGAGTAAACCGAGGCATTGTGTTGCGGCTATGTTATATAAATCGATTTCATTTCGCAGACGATTGGATACTGTTACATTGGTCGCGTGGGAGCAGGTTTCATGTCTATTAATTAGGTGCTTGTAGATTTTTTACAATTGATGCAGTGAGAAGCAAAAGGATGTAAATGGACATTTTCAGTTTTTGAGTAAAACACGTTTAAAGTTGTGGTCCCCAGGTAAGCTTTCACTAAAAAGTTTTCTAAATCATGCTGTATAGCAGCACCTACCAAGGTTGCTCGTTCTATCTCTTGCCCTAAGACAGAGAGGTTCACCTACCATTTGTGCCGGTTATCTCCAAATTTTTAATTTTGACACTTTCATCCCTTTGCTTCCTTCTCACTGCCTCAATTTTAAAAGTTGGAATATTTTTTCTTACATTTAGAAACTGGATATTTGAGTGTGTAGTTCTTCGAGGGAAAAAAAAAGCCATTGGTGAAACGAATTTTGCCGAGCCTTAATTTGATTGCAAGGTATAGTTTTGTAATAATTTGCTACTGTGAGCACAGACCGACAAAAATGGAAATCTTAAGAGCCTAGGAAAAGTTTTTGCTCCTGGTTTATTATTTCTTACATTTCGTAGGAAAATTCAGTTTAATATGGCTCCTGAAAGATTTCAGTTCTGAAAGAATTACTTGTCAAAGTATTTTTAGTCGCCTGGGTGACCTGACCTAGTGTCCTGGATTAGTCGGACCCTGGTTATGAAGTTGATATTTTTACAATTCTGACCCTTCCTGTTTTCAATAATTTTATCTATTTGGAAGAGAGGGGGAACGACACTGTTGCAGTCTGTTCTATTTATTATTGGCGTATTCTAGAGCATAACTAATAATTTTACTCTTTTTAGGTTTTTCTTAGTTATAGGGAGTGAAACTTTTTCGTCACATTAAATTTAGTGAAGAAATGCTTGAAACCCTGAATCATGTAATTGACGCCTCCACTGTTGTAGAAAAGAATTTTGTAACAAGGGCTAGACATGCATTTGCAATGTGGGGAAAAATCTAGACATTGTTAGGTTGAAAAGGACTTTTCTCTTCTGTGTCTAAGAACAGGCGATTATAACTTCAAAAAAAAAAAAAAAAAAAAAAAAAAATCTAAAAACTTCGACGGATATTTTCTCTTATTATTCAATATTGCAATATTACTAGTAACATCATATCATTGAAAATGTGATGATGTAAATATATTACTCTCGCATCTTGGGAGTCGGAGCCGAAACATTTCTTGATGATCCAGCTCCGCTACTCAATAATAAGTTAAGACTGGATCTAGATCCAGGCTCCGGTTACTGCGATTTCCCACAGATTTACTCATGCGTTTAAATTTGCGATTTTAATTTCAAAATTTGAAAATAAAATGGAACCAAAAAAAAAAAAAAAAACATAATGGGTTTAAACAAATATGCTTTGCCTTTTCATTTGATAAAACATTCTACGAAACATATTTTGATTTGAAATTATATGAGTACGCTTTAAATTTTCTCTTGCAAGAACCGATGGTTGAAGCAATATTAATTTTTCGATTTCCTTTTTTTGTAAAAATATGTATACAACGTTGCAACAGCTCTCATATGCTAAACCGTTTATCTTCCACCCTACCTTTTGCCGCATAGGCGAATCGTACAGGGGTCAACTGCCCCCTCACTTCCAAAAGTAAAGGGATCTTGTCCCCTCAATTTCAGAGTTAAAAAAAAAAAAAAAACGATCGAGTGGGAAATGATTTTTTTATAGAATGGATTGATTTAATTTACTAAAGTAAAAACTAAAAATTCCATATAAAGACTTTTCTCATCTTATTTCATAAAAATGGAACTGAATTATACGAGGAAAGTCTACGGTAGACATCCGTTTCTATTTTTGAGGTCATATTCCATTCTTTGGAGGTCATAGAATCCTTAATGTTAAAAAAATTTTTTAATGTAGCCCAATTTTACCATAAAAAAAACTTTTAAGGGCCTCGCCCCCCCCCCCCCCCCCACTTCTTTGGAACACCAGCCGCCTATCTTTTGGCATTAGTACCTGAGATTGCTTCTACGTTTTCATTGAAAATTGAAAAGCGCGGGATGAAGTTATTTCTAATAAAAGTGACTCTACTCAATTGAAAGTATCTGCTTGGCACTGGTTACTAACTAAAAATTTTAATTTGCTGGTCCATTTAAAAGACTGAAAAAAAAAAAGTTTAAACGATTAAAAAGAAACTAGAGAAACTTTGGAAGTAGGAGAAATTTATCTCTCCAGTCCCTAGGAAAACACAGCTCCGGAGCGCTCCTGCTCTAGCTCCGCATCCCCCTTACGTCCACCAGCTCCTCTTACCCCGTCAACTACCAGATCTTATTTTTTCTTCTTCAATTTAGTGCTTGCATCTTGCACTTTGCTTGCAGTCCCATCGTCTACTACCGGAATTCCAAACAGTATGGATTTTATTTTTTTACAGGTGATTACGATTTTTTTTTCCGCACTGATTAAATTTTTTATTTGTCTTTCTTTCCCAATACAAAACTGAATTATCTATGCTGATGTTCGAAAAAGTTAATACAATAATTACATTTTTGAGGGAGAAAGTGATCATTTTTACTATGTCAAATTCTAATGCCGCAAGTCTTTAGTTCTCTCAGCGGAATATTTCGCGTGCAGTCCAAGTATCCTTAAATTCCAGTCTTCCAAATCATCGTGGAATATTTGGCGAATATTTCCCCAATAATCCCCGGCGGGAAAATATATATTGATGGCTTGCTCCTCCAGCGGTCTTCTGTTGTGAAGATTCGGGTAGTATTATACCTACCTCAAATCTGGCTCGAAACTGAAATGTTTAATAAACTATTGTGAAATGTCTATAACTAACTGTAGCTTTAACTGTTGGGCTTTTATAATGAAGTCTCGAATAACTGTCTCAAATCCCCTGTATTGAAAATGGCTCATTTAATAACTATCGTAAAATGCTTGTAGCTAACTGTAACTTCAACTGTTGGTTGGAGGAGATGAAATGAACATTCGTTGAACCCAATTTCGTATATAACTTTGGCATTACTGTGTGTAGTGCCTTTCGTTTTGTTTGGTATTTTGGGTTTAAAACTTCGTTGTATTAAAATTATTACTGTGAAGTTATTTATTATCTTTACTGTCTGTTCTCGATAGCAAAGACTAGCACTCGGGATAGATTCTATTTTTAAAAGGGGCGATACACTGTTGAAATTTTACCGTAAAAATTACTGGGATCCGTATTGTCAGTACTTTTTTCCGTGAAATCCTATTTTGCTGTAAAATTTTGAGGTAAAAAAGCAAGAATGCTATGGCTAATTGTGCTGAATAAAAAGGAAGTAATGCGAGTAGCGGGACTCGAATCTGCATCTTGTTGTTCTTTTAGACAGCTGTCTTAACCACTACCCTGAGTTAGAATCTCTATAATACTATAAGGCCCTACTATAGGGGCCTTACCCTCAGTGGGCTCGCAGAGAGAAAGGACAAGGCAATTCGGCGCTGCAATCGTTTGCATTTTCCAGTACAATTTACCGTTAAAAATATTCTCTGTAAAGTTAACTCTCTATTTTACAGTAAAATTTACTTGAAATTATTGCTGAATTTTTATCTCTGTACTTAGGAAGAACGGCTGAATACGTTATTTTGCATTTCCAAATTTTCATCCTTTTATTCCTGGGTCTCCAACCCTTTTTGATAAAATCAGAGCAAACCTGACGCATGGAAGGTTTCCACGAAGGAAAACAGACAATAGTCTCTCTAGTTGGTCACTGAATGTAACCTGTAACGTTACGTGTAGAACAGCTGCCAATTCTCCAGATGCGTTTGTGAGACTGCCGACTTTTCTCTCCTCAAATTTTCATCAAAACACCCCAAAAATATTTTTTATTAATTAGAATTTCGGAAAAAAATTCCTGCAGTAAAAAAAATCGCTATCGCAAAAACGAAACCTTTTCACTCTCGTATCTGAGAATTGTATACGTCCGATTATTTTTGAAACACGTCCTTTTTATTTCTCTTCTTATAACAATTGTATTTCATGCGTTAAAACGTTCTAGATCCTTCTCTGAACTTTCCTAAATTTCATCTGCTGCTAGAAATGTTTATTGTTAGTTGTAAGAGAAAACAAACTAATGCTACCTTTAAAACCTTTTTTTTTCCTCTTTCAAACTTAAATGTTATGGGTTTTTTTCCTTCAAAAAAGTATAAAAATTTATCTCAGTTTCTGAATTTTGGACCCTGCCGGATTTCCGAACACCGATTGTTTTACAGGCTTATTTTCCTATTTATATTTCGAAAATCCCTTAAACATTCAGCAAGTACCCCAAAATGCATCGCGCTAAGATAAGTGCCGTCTCTTAAAGCCGTCGCTTCAATAAGAAGAAAAATACTTTTGAATGGAGTTGTTTCCATCAGTCAGAAGAACTAATTTTAGACACTGAAACGGATAGAATAAGCAAAAAAATAAATAAATTACTTGGAACAAAAAAAAAAAAAAAACTTATTTTCCCAACAGTTATTTTTTATTTAATTTTCTTAAATTTTAGAAATAAGGCGTGGTCTTTATGGCGTCACAAGTGATGTTCTTTGGCGCGCAACTCCATTGGCGCGTAAAATGTTTACCCTTCGCTGTCAACCGCGTTGCCAGGACATGATAATTTACGCTGTGCGCTAATGGCATTAGTGAATGACATTTCATCACTTGTCATGTCATGTGCAGAAGCGTAAAAAATGAATTTCAATCTGCGCACCAATTAAAATAATTGCTAAAAAAATTAAAACTCTGTCAAATTATTTAAAAAATGGTTGAATCGAATGTTTTTAAGCATGCTCTTTCAGAAAAAAATACTTTTAAAATTCGGAAACAATCCAATTGTTGTCCGTCTCGCTGCACTAAACAATACAAAAGAACAGAGAAAAAGCCTTCAGAAAAAAAAAAAAACATTTTTGGCTGTTTTTGCGGACAACTGTCTGTGTCTGTAGGGCGGGCGTGCCGTGTGGTTAGGGGAGCGTGGGCGAAATCGTCTTGTGGGGTGAAAAAATATGATGAAAGCCATGCAGTTAAGAGGCCCCTTTAAGGGTAGTCGACTTGTGTCGTGTCGCCATGTGTTTAGCATGAAAAATAGTCATCACTGGTATAACTTTGACTTAGCTTTGGAAAATTTTAAGGGATACAAAAAGAAAAAATGAAAAGAAAGGAAAACTACTATCACAGGTTAGTTTTCCAGGAAACCGCAAAAATCGTGCAATATAGTGAAAATCATTTAAATGTTAAGCAACCGAAAAAGTATTGCAAGACATTTTTTGACGAAAAATTATTTGCCTTCGAACCTGTGTAGGAAAACAAAGGTCCTGAAGTTTGCTGAAATTAGAAAAAAAAAAAAAAAAAAATCAAAGGACCACTTGATTTCATTTTACATGTGGCAGTTCATCCATCTATAAAGCTGAGGAAAACGTCTTCCATTTCTCTCACCCACCGAAACTCGCTAAACTTCGTAACTTTTGTAGCACGAGGGCAAATAACTCATGCGTCCAAAATCATGTTTTACTGTGCCCTTTCGATTACTACTTATTTAGATTTTTTTCATCTTTACATTGTCCTATGGTTTCCTGGTCTCCATCAGTTTTCAGAAAAGAAACTCTGAAGTGATTTCCGTCATATCAATAGTTGTTGAAGAATTAATAATTTTTTTCGGACTTCTTTGTCTTGAACTTTTTATGTTTCCCGTCGTTGTCTGAGTATTTATTAATTTCACATTTCTCTTTGTCAGTTAACAAAGGAAGGAGTTCTATCGACAGAGGCTTGAAAAAATGACATCACCGCCACGTTCTGGATACAAACTTGCAATAGCGTGTAAATACAATCCAACTCGCTTAAAACGAGCCCTGTTTTAACGAGAACTCGGATTTAGCGAGGAAATCAAAAACATTTGGTTGGTACAATGTTACGAACCGAACCATAACTCGCTTAAAGCGAGCAATATTTTTGTAATTCGTAAAATTTTTGTTGGATTTTTACCTCATTATAGATTATTCTATTTTTGGAAAAATTCCATTAAGATTTTGAATTCAACCGAAAATTAGAAAACAAGTGATGATTTGGCCCTTTTAAAAGAAATTAAAAAAATTCGTGGATTAGAGGGGTACTTAAATATTTATTGAAGCGAATATTATCATTTCTGAGATATACTTACGAGAATATTGTAGCTCATATAGGTGAAAAGAAAAAAAAAAAAAAAAAAGAAAGCGATCATGTGAACGACAAATGTGAAGAATTTGAATTTAAATAGTCCTCGACATTCTTGGCTCTAAAATGCAGAAAAACCTCAAATTGTTTCGACGCCACGGATACAAATGAAGATGTTTTTCGGACCCCTCGATCCTCGAAATCAATAACAGGAAAGAGACAATGAAACAGTTCAAAGAAAAAAAACAACTTCTTTGGCACTGTACAGAAACATAAAAATAACAAAGCAAGTATTTTCAGTAAGTTACCGCCCTATAGCCAAGGATAATGCAGAAATACGTGAAATACAATGATACCATGCCTTGCCTTTCGGTCACTCGTGTGGTCAGTGCTGATTCTATAATAGCTACCAGTTTGTTCGGCACCCTTGGCTGCTTTTACAGTTTTTCCCCCTCCAGCTCAGTCACTTCCTACGCCGGGCTGATGAGTGCTAATAAGCACGAAACTGCAGTCCTCGGCTGGAATGACTTAGTTGACGATAGTATCATGAAAGCAAGTATGTTTAGATTTTTATGATTTTTTTCACGACTCCGTTTTTTTTATGAGCACTGAGTTATAACGAGCAAGTGTTGCGGTCCTTTCTCGCTTGACTATAAGCGAGTTCGACTGTAGTACAAAAAGATTACGCATTGACATAAGGGGCCGTCCACAAAATGATGTCACGCATTAGCGCGGCCAGAATTTTCTTCTGCAGGAGTTTTTTGATCAAAACTATATGCTACATTCGTGTAAATTACTATATTAGGTTTGGAAATAATGTTAAAGCAAGGCCTCTTGGAGGTGTTTTTACCCCCCCCCCCCCACCCACCCTTCGCTGCTTCACTGATGGAACGCTTTGAGGGGAAGTTGGTTTGTGAAGTTTTGACAAGGGGAATGGATTGTAACAAGAAGTTTTTCCAATATGTTTATGTAAGGGGACATTCATTAATTACGTAAGAATGATTTTGGCAATTTTTGACCCCCCCCCCCCCTTTTTCCATGTAAAGGTGCGTAAGATTTTTCAACCCCCCTATTCTTACGTAAGATTCCATTTTGTTTTGTAATAAAATAAGTAATCTTACATCACTGAAATCGTTATTAAATTCACTATTATTAAATTAAACCTTTTCGTGTAAAGAAATATTACTAAAAAAAAAAAAAAACGGAATCTAGATTGAATGTATTTTCGATTTTTTTTAATGTATAATGCGATATTAATTAAGAATAAAACATGCCATACATCGTGCGATTCTTTTGTAACATTTTACACTAATCATTCTTTGTAAAATAAAGAAAAAACAGCTCATCTGAATACTTTTTTTTTAACCTTTCAGACGCAAATGAAATATGGTCCCTGCGAAACCACTAGACACCACGATTTGTAATATAAAATATCGACTTGGAAAATATTACCTAAGAATATGTTTGACCACCTCCACAAAGTAAGGCTATGTAGAGATTTTTCCAAGCCCCTCCCCCTCGGGACTCTTACGTAATTAATGAATTGGATGACATGAATGGATGAATGGATGACATGTGATTTTAGGAGGAATAGTTTTAGATGAAGTGAGACTCTTTGTTAGAAAGGGGGAGGGAAGTCAATTATGATGAAAAAAGTGATATTTTTTATTAACAGCCCTTTATATGATTCCTTAAATACATTTTATTTGTCTTGGGTTCTCAAATAGTGTGAGGCGATTTGAGGGCTGCCTTTACAATTTTTTTTAGTTAAGAGACATTTATTCCCCGAGTGTTCCAATTATCATACAAACTTCGAAGAAGGGACATTTCACGAAAGAGTCAACCCTTTGTCCGCACTTGACGGTTCATATATTTCATCAAAAAGTAATAATTTTAAAGGGTAATGAGGAAATTTTTTGCTGAAGTAATCACACATAAGTTTGTAATCTGTTATGCAGCAAAAATTAATTCATTAATGTTTTTAAGTATTATTTTTAATGAAATATGTGAGGCGTTGCGTGCGGACAAGATGACCGTTTTCCGTGGAATGGCCCAGAAGCACCTTCTGGTGCAGCACTTAGTGGGCGTGGTGAAAAAATTAAAACGATACGAAATTTCGTTCGTGCAAAACAAAGCAATTTTCCGACCATAAATTTTTATTTTCGAACACTTTTGAATTTTTTGAAAAAAATCTCCCCCCCCCCCACCTATGATAATTCATCGGCGTCAATTTAACATGACAAATTTGTGGAACATCCGACGTGAACAGTGCATTCGTTTTAAAGTCTTATATAAGAGTGGGAAAGAGAGAAAGAGACGCAAAGGGGGGGGGGGGATACAGCTGTTCTTGTATGATAAAATTCGTTCTATCGACAATGAGGTTGTTTCCGAAATTTAAAAAGTATTTTTTTCTGAAAGAGCATGTTTAAAAACATAGGATTTGACCATTTTTTTTATATACTTTGACAAAGTTTAATAATTTAAAAAAAACATTAAAAAAAATTAATCGTGGCGCAGATTTAATTTAATTTTTTTCCGCTACTGCGCGTGACATCACAAGTGATGAAATGCCATTCACTGATGCGATTAGTGCAAGCGCAATATTTAATTCACTTCTGAATTATCATAACCTGGAACGCGGTAGACAGCAAGCGTAAGCATTCTGTGCACCAGTGGATCACGCGCCAAAGTACACCACTTGTGACGTCATAAAGACCACGCCTTGTTTGAAAAATTGGAAATTAAAAAAAATGAATTAAAAATTAAACGTTGGGAAAATGAAAGTATTTTCTGGGTCCATGTTATTTTTTTTGCTCATTCTATCAACTTCCGTGACTAAACGTACTACTTTTGACTGAAGGATCCAACCCCATTGTCATGTCTGAACGATATTTTACTGGATATCACTCAAATACAGATACGGGAAATTGCAGTTTCTTTTCTGTTCAAGGGTCCATCCCCCGTTCTCACCTTTTCCTTTTATCCATTTCACAAAAGTTCCATCAGGGCGAAGAGAAAGAAATTAGAATTCTGTAGTGTTGATTCGGTGACCGAAAACCTGACCGTTTCCTCTAATGGTTCTTAATTTCGTGGCTTGTGTCGTTTCTGCTACCTGACCAATCCCCCTTATCGATTCGGAACGTGTTGCGGGAACTTTTTCGCACCTCCTGTCTGGAAGACTAAAGGAAGCCAATCCGTTAATTTCTCTGGCTCTTTTAGTGGGTTTCCTCATACGCGAGCTGGTAGAGATGTCTAAACATTTTTTTCTTCTCCAACTTTACAATCTTTGCTTTTGTATAAATGAAATAGTGGAAAATATTTCTAACTTTATAACATCAGGAGCGGATGCAAAATATATTTTTTGGGGGGGGGGGAGAGAGGGGGGGGGATCAGACTGGAAAATACCCTCACCCCATGAACGAACCAATGGTTTTGGGTACGGAAAATTTCTAAAACTGCTTTGGTGTCAATGAAAAGCACGAAATCGGCCAGGAATAAGGCAAATAATAGGACATAAACGTTACTAATGAAAAGAAAGAAGAACGCCATCGAATCGGAAACCGGCACCCACCAGCGGTTTACTTAAATACCAGAGCGAGCGGAGCAGCCTATCAGTCACACCGAACTCACCCACTGATGATGTCAGTCGCAGAGCTTGACGAAACTTCTGGATTTTCTTTTTCCTTTAGACCACGGCTAATAAGCCCGGAAATGTTATTTCTTCATATTGACACCGGCAGTGAAAGCCTTAAGCAGTTTTTTGTTACTAATTAATTTCATAAGCAATGAAAGGAAGTAATATTTCAAACTTTTACTTTCAAAAATAATTAATAAATTCGAATGATTACTGTAATTGTTTACATTTTGGTCATCGAGCGTTTGAACACAATGGTCGGGCGGATAATATTGTCGACGGTTTTAAGAGGGTGGGGGATCATGACCAACATGACTATCCCCTTGTATCCACCTCTGTAGGAGATGGACATTTTTTTTTTTTTTTTGGCATTTTATCAATTGATATGGTGTCTCGACACAAAAGCGTCGAAAGTAAAAATAATTGTAATGTTATATATCATTTTTGTTGTGACCTGCTGCAATCGTGGAACTTTTTTACGAATATCCAGGGTAATTATGTATTATTGCAGCTACCAAATGGGTTCGCAGCGTTTCAAATTTACGAGCTGTGATAAAATGTTGGCGTGATTGTTTGCCTTGGGCGAAATTTATAATTTACGTATTAACACAATCAGGTGGGCAAGTTTTTTTTTTTTTTTTCGGTAGTAATTAAAGTACCAAACTGATGAAACTGAATAGGCATTACGCGAAAGAGTTCATTGATTTGAAGAAATAAATGCAATAAAGGTTCCAATGGAAAATTATGGTTTAAGAGGAAATTTTCCCGTGAACTTTAATTCTAAATGAAATGTTGCTAGAAGCTTTTGAGTTTTGAACAACTTACGGAGCGTCGTATGGACGCCATCTAGTGGCGAAAGTGTCGAGAGAACAGTCAGTCTATTTCCAGCCATATTGTGGTGGAGATCTTGTACTCTGATTAGAGTACTCTCTTCTTTTTTTAAATGTCTAGTTTCGTTTCTAGTGTATTACTGCTTTGTTCCCTGTATTCTTGTTTATGCTATAAACGCATTTTGATCTAGCTGGTCTTAATTTGAGCATAGAATAGAATGATTTCAGCTTGTAATTGACTGGGGGAAATATTCATCCAAGGTTGTTCCTGATTCAGAATTAGTTTTTTTTTAGAAATTACATTTTACATATGAAATTTTGTTATGTTGATTTTATGGGTGAACATATTGCAAAGCGTACATTGACGCATCATTTTAAGAGTTTTTTCATTATTCTGTACGTAAGATCGTTTTCAGTTCCGGATATGGTAAGAAACGCAATCGAATGTCAACTTTTATCCCTCTGCTCAAAAATTTATCATCATTTTACATCACACAGCTTATCTCTGTGACGAGAACCTTGATCTCATCTCCTTCAGGAGTGTCACTTCAACCGCAACGACTCCGAGCCCCGCCCCCTAGATCACGTGGCAATTTCCTGGCTCGCGTCCAAGAAAGCAGAACGAGTGGAGTTGAGTGATTGGTCGGAAGCACGTCATTTCGAAATGGCGGTGGGGGCCACATCAATTTCGTCCCGTTTATTTATTTATTTACTTTACCCCTCATTCCGTCCTTCCCGCCTTTTCTATGCTCGTCAGGAGCGCGGAAAAAAAATCCCGCCTTTTTTTTCCCCGCGCTGTTTTTTTTCACTGTAGGAATTCTCCATTTTTCCCCTACCTTTTTTTTGTTCATTCTTTCGACCAGCGTGTGAGGAGGAATTTTCACAGTATTGATCGAAGGGGGTGCTCTCAGACGATCGAAACTGAGGGGTGGGCTGTCGTGATTTGGAGATTTATGGCTTTTAGCGAAGGGTTAGGTTCTATTAATATTTTAATGCAAAATCGACAGGGTGGACGGGAACAACGTATTCGCGGTTGTGGTTATGATCGGAACTTTCTTCCGGCCGTGCGAGTGAATGACACGGGAGATTTTTTAATCGAATTCCTTTTCCTCGATTTTTCAGACAATGTAACGTTCTTTGTGATCTTTTTCAGAGGAAATACGGAAAAGGAAACTGAGAATGGCAATTAAATTTGAAATTTTTTGTTGTTCTTTTTTCTGTTGCTTCTGAGGTTGCATTCATTTGATACGAAACAATAATAAAATATTGTTACTTGTAACTATACATGATGGTACTTGTAGTAATACGATTTTTTTTCTTTTTCTCAACTTAATTATATTTTTGCCGTGGGCAGGTAAATGGCAGTATCTGCAGAAATGAGTTTTCGAGATATTTAAAGAAACGCGTTTTGGATTCAGTATTCAATGCTAATAGTAGGGAATTAATTCTTGAGGTATTTTTTTTTTCAGCGGAAATTATACAAGCAAGCTTGTACAAAAAAGCTAACATACAATAGATAACAGAAATTCAGAAAATAAAAAAATTAAGTTACTGCTCATTACGTGCCCACGGCAGAAAGATTTAGTTTTTGCATGGATCTAAGAATACCTTACTACTGCTAGGGTTGCCTAACTCACCTCAACCCTACCTTAACTTTCTGTGAACTCCGCGAAGAAGTAACCATTCTCAAATTGAAACTTTTCCTTACTAGAGCTAGACATTCTGGGCAACTTTGAACCACATTTTTTGTATTTCAAATTGCCTCACTTAAGTTAAAATAGTGTCAATGATTGCATTGTAACATTGGGAAGATGGTTTGCTTGCAATATAGACGAAAACGAGTTCAAAATACAGGGTGTACAGGAAAGGACTCCCTGACTTCAAAATTAAATATCTCGAAAACAAAGGCCGATGTCGGAATAAAATAAACGGCATGTTTCTTGTGAAACCTATAAAAATCACGTGCAGAAACTTGGAAATTAGTTTTAAAAAATGTCAATAGGGGGCGCTGCACGCTGTTATTGCAATGGAAATCCCCATAAATAGTGCTGCGAAGGGGTAAGGCGCTTTAGCAGTAGTTTTGCCTCTCAGAGACACTTACATTTTCGCTAGAAATTATCGTCCAACCTCTTCGCAGCACTATATATGGGAACTTGTATTGCAATTACAGTGTGCAGCGCCTCCTGTTGGCAATCTTTGTTACTAATTTCCAAGTGTCTGTACATGATTTTTATGGGTTTCACAATAAACATCCCGTTTATTTTATTCCAATATCGGGCCTTTGTTTTCGAGGCATTTAATTTCGAAATCAGGGAGTCCTTTCCTGGACACCCTGTATATTTATTATTTGAACTCAATGATTTTGATGTTGCTTCGAAAGCAACTTTAAAAATACTCACAAAATTTCGTTACTTTAACAACTGGCTCAAACTAGATTTTGAAATTCAACTTTTATTGAAGTGAACAACTATCTGAAAAAAAAAAAAAAAAAAAATGTTTGTCTTTTACGTGATACTCTATTGTAATCTTAAAAGGAAATACTGTTACTTCTTTACAGCGAAAATCTATACACTCAAACCTGTTTTTGTGCGGTCTTTTTTGTGCGGAAAATGAAAATTTCAATCAGATTGGGACTTAATTGACGAAATTGTTTTTGAAACGGACGAAGTTATGTTTAAAACGTGGGGGGGGGGGGGGGGTCATGGCGCAGATTTCGCCATTACAATTTTTAGTTGGGATGTTTTGAGAGGTAATTTTTCATTTGGGGGCTCATGCTTTGGGGAGGTCCCTGTTTAAAAACGAACGATTTTTTATGCAGTCCCTATCCACCGCACAACATTGGTTTGAGTGTAATTAATGTTTTTATATGCGTTTAAAAAACTGAGAAAAAAATTAAAATTCACTTGAAGTGTAATAGGTATTGACAATCTAACTACCTCGCATTCTATCCGTTCGCATCCTATCGTAAAGTTCGGATAACAAAATGCCGGATGACGTGATTTCTGGTGTATTTCTTTTTTTTTTTTTGCCATTACCATCAACGCTACTTATTTTATTTTTGTGCAGCATGCACCGAATGTAACATACCTTACGCAATCTTCCCTAAAAATAAAAATTGTTTCTAGAAGGATCATTTGGAAGATTTGTAACTTCGCATCCCCCTTTCTCTCGTATTACATTGCGTTCTCACGTGCAGACGATCTGTTCTTTAAAGCATTTTTTTCCCTGTTAAGTGGCAACAGCTTCATCGAATATTCTCTCTCGAGTTGGGAAAGGGGGAAAAAACCTTTATGAGGAAAGACCTCTGTTGCGTGGAAGTTGTAAAAAAAAAGTTGTTTTAAAAAAAGTCGTTCTGCGGTGAGGCGAAATGTATTGTTATCTGAGAAAGTATATTCCAAACTTTTCCCCCCTCACGTGGTGCATGTTTAGCTATCAATTGTTGGGGTGCGTGGATTTAGAATGGCTGTTTGAAATAGTGTCATTGTGCTGTGCATATTTTTTCTGTTTTTAGATAATAAAATATGTTTTTCATAAGAATGTAGAAGTCCACTTGGTAGTCGAGTGTGCTTTTTAACCAATTAATCATACACTTCTTTAGAAACATACTTCTCCCACTTTTATGTGTTTTGACGCAGTTAAAGTCGAAAATCTTGTAATAAATATAGTCAAAATACATTTTTCAAATATCGGTTGTACTCTACTTGAAGAACTTATAGGCGCGTAGTTAGGATTCCTGTTAGGGAGGGGCAGGCATAGGCGCAACAAGATAGTGCCCCCCCTCTTAGTACGAAACTTGGAAGTTGCATGAATTTATAGTCCTTCGTCTCCTCCTAAAAATGCATTTTATGCTATTTTTTTGTCAGATAAGGGCAGAAAAGCGGTTATTTGGCTCTCCCCTGCAAATTTTTCGAAATGGAAGTCCTAAAATAGCGGTTTTAAATTTTCTTTCGTGACTTTTGGAAACAGCTTGGGAGTTAGAGGTTCTCTTCTATGGAGGGGCAGTTGCCCCCCCCCCCCGCCTCCTCTACGCACGCCATGCCTTTAGACAAAGGGTGGTAAATGCTGAAATTCAAAACTTGGAGATAACTAGAACAAATGCTAGGAGAATGTACTCTTATAGCCCTGGTAACTGTTGCTTATGCAGCAGAAATCAGGAAACGTTTCAGTGCAAGCAGTTTGAACTTTGCAGTCGTTTCACTCACAACTTGCATCCCTTTGTTTCTCACTGTCTCCATAATGTTTTTTCTAAGATTTCTACAACTCTCACTATTGATTTTTGTGAATAATTGTTTCACTTTGGAGCTCTGGTTTTTAACTCTAGTTTAACTTCTCCCACATTTCGTTTGTAATTTCAAGAAATGTATTTGAATGTTGACTGTTTTTCTTTCGAGATAATTAATTAGTCATGCGTATCTATAATAATAGATTTTTTTTTTTACCCTGTAAAAATATCGAGAACAGACGTGAAGAGGAATGTCATGTTCGTTTCTCCTCTAGCGGAACACGAACTGGTTTCTGCCGCTTGGATCAGAACCGTACTTGCAGCATCCCAACGACAAGGGTATTGCTGCCGTGAAACAACACTTACAAGCTCGTGCGTTTGCATTAACCAGTGGTGCGCCGGGTATCCGTACCGTTACGTTTTTGACGGATCTTTTTTTGCTAAACTCTAATAATAGGAGAGTATAAAACTCTTCAATTCCATTCAAATTACGTTTTTATTGTTTATTGTTGTTTTGTTTAAATTTGAGGTTCGTTTTCGTATTCGCGGATTTAGGACACTAATGATCCGTATCCATATCATCGGATTTACATTTTTAACGCTCCGACACTTTACCAGTATTCATACAGGCGCATGTTTTTGTATTATTTGAATTGCACACGTTAGCTCTGTTCCAAAAATAATCTTTGTTTAATCGTACAAGAGCATTACACTCATATGTGTTAAGTAGTTAAATTTATCAGTAAGTTGCAGTGTAAAATTTTACCAATGTCATTTTTTTTAAAACTTTGTAATATATTAAAAAATAATAATAAATGAATAAAAATAAACTCAAAATGAAAATGGAAAACAAAAAATTAAATAAAATAAAATACTTCGTCTGTGCAGCATTATGAATAATTTAGCACTTAAATCTGAAAATCTTATCATTTTTTTTGTAAACTGTACAAAACTTGTTTTGTTTCTATTTATATAATTTGCTGTCAAGAATTTGTGAAGTCTTGAAGAAACTGATCACTTTTTCAAAAAACAGATTTGAAGCCTGCATGGGAATCAGTAAAATTTACGCAGTTTTAAAGGATTTAAAAATTTTTGAAATCATCGTTCCTTGGCTTCAATACAGCAAACTTGTTTTTTAACGGCATTAACTTATTAATGATTTATCTGTTTCTCATTTTAAAAGCAGCTTCGTCTAATTACATTTAAGTTCTTCTGAGCTGAGTGCATGAATATAAGGAACGAAAGATTCCATCTTTCGATCAGAAAATTGCAAAATAAATAAGATATGGAACTTGGAGTGCAGAAATAAAAATGAGGGATTTTGGAAGAAAGACGAAAGAGAACAATCCATTCCGCAGAGAACATGAAAAGGCACTCCGAACGCTCTTAAAAAGCTAAACAAATCCGACAGTTCGTCTGTTAGCCATTTTGAATCCAAAAATCGAAGTTGAGAGTGTGTTCTTTGAAAAGTAACTATTTGACAGCTACCGTACTACTTTTCGGATATTTTGTTCTTATTTGTGTTCGTTATTATTTTTTTTCCCTAATTTCCGCTTCATTGCCGAAAATTGTTGTTACAGTCTTTTAGGGTTACTACGTGGGGGAAACTTTGCCGAACTTCATAATTTTTAGAATACTAGAAGTCAAAAGAAGCTACAAAAAGGTCTATGCTGTGCTTTGCCTCAGTGGTTATAGTATCAATTGTCTTATTTTTGTTTTACAAAATAAGTTTGCTACACCGTGTGCTGCTCATTACAATGATGCAGCAAAGAGGTGGGGGGGGGGGTGACCCTCCCCCCAGAGGCACAGGCTTCAACATAAATGCAAGTTATAATACAGTAGTTTACGCTTAGAAAGGGCTGTTTTAATAATAATAAAAAAAGAAAACCCTTCAGAAGGTATTTTTGCTCAAACAAACCCCTCCAGAAGGTATTTTTGATCAACCCCCCCCCCAGAAGATATTTCTGGCTACGCTAGCGGCTCATTGTATAGTTGTGACTCGCAGACATGGAATCGGAAACTAAACACTTCATTTTGTAAAAGGTAGGGTCAACGAGAAAGAGCTAGCAGAAAAGTATTAACTGCTAGCGCAATGGAGTGGGGCAAATAAAAGTAAAGAAACTGTGTATTGTAGGCCCCTCTGATCGACTAAAGTTTAAATATTATTTGTGCTCCTTTCACTGCTTTTATTAGTATAGTGGCAATAGAAGTACTAAAATACAGACAGTGTCGCAAACAAGGGAGGGGTCCAAGGGGTTCGGACCCTTCCCATCGGTCTTTCTTTTTTCTGAGATTTATTACGATTCTGTGTATTTTGTACGAAAAAAATTTCTAGCAAAGGAACACTAATTTTAATTTTAATAAGTGAAAAAATAAAATCCTCATGTTAAAAGATTCTTAAAATTATTGTGTACTTTTCCTGTAACGAAGAGCCTATAAGAAGAGCACTAATAAGTAATAACCATGGTAAAATTTTGTAATTACAGATTAAAATGAGAGTCTAATGATTTCTATAATCATATGGTGCTTCTTCAACGATGGATTTACTTATCTGAATCCATTTTTAATTTTGAGAAAAGTCATTGCGTAAATTATTTTGCTTTTTGGTAATTTATTTAAGTATATTTCATTAAATAATAGATATTTATTCAATAGTTTATTTTTTGCTGTTTTTTCGTTTTAGAGAATCGATAAAATCAAGTCTATGTTTCTCGGCATATTGGATTGGGGTATGCTATGAGATTAAGGCTGTCGACCTTGGACCCTCCCCTTGCAGAATTCTTGTGTGCGCCACTGAATACAGACAACCTAACATCTTGAGAGTTATTTAGTTATTAAATTCAACAAAATCAGATGACTGGTGTACAGTTTTCGACGGAGAGACTTGCTCCTAGTTAAAAAAAAAATTAACCTTTCCGAAGATTGAGGGTACTAGGAGAAGAGGGAGATCAGCTACAACGGGTTCAGAAAGTGTAGAGAGAGAGAGAGATTTGTGTGGCGGTCTTGGGAATAAATAGGTGGATAGACACTTGCAAAAAGTTGTACCGCCTAAAGACCTGGAACCTTCTAATACCGCCTGGAGGGAGTAGACAGAGAAAGCCTTGGCCTGCACCAGGTTGTAGTGCTGCTGAAGAAGGTAATGGATGTACAGTAGAGCCTCATTTATCTGGCACACGTTTTTCCGGATCTCTGGTTGATTCGGATCGAATGTGTAGAGTTTTGATAAAATTTTATATTTACATAATATTTTTAAATTACGGAAGTAAACTATAAGTCCGTTAAACATTCGCGCTTTTTTTTTTGATTAAGTGTACTACTAATGTTGAGATCATGCAATAAATTTTAGTAACCTAATAATCAATATGGCGTACTTGGAGCGTCAGTCCAAAACCACTGCGGTGGAACTATACATCATAAAGTGTTTGTGCGAAACAATCCTATGCAATTTGGATATTGTAACGGATCCGGTGCTACTTCCAACTTTCTTGAAAGGACGACACAATTCTTGATTAAAAACACAGGAATTTATTTACACTATGTACAGGAAAGATCGTCAACAGCTGCTAAATTAATCATCAGCAATTAAGCAAATATCACACAACACCGTAAACTCAACGGTTACACACGTATTTACTTCCAAATACGAAAAACAGCACAGCTAAATGCCTCGCAATAAGCAGAGCTAATACACTCTCAGTACAAATTCTCAATCGAAACTAAACTCTTTATCATGCGTAACGCTTTTTATACACCACCGAAAGAGAACTCTCAAATATTCCACAAGATTCCAAATGCTTCTCGAAAATCGTAGACCGTTATTTTATTTCTTCTTTTTATTCATTCACGAATCTTATCAATGAAAAAATAGGGGGAAACCATATACTTCAATTGAATGTATAGGGGCTGTATATTCATTACAGGAAACTATTTACAGGTTACGTTATTTCAATAATTACTATTTACAGCATTTGTAACAATATTTTTTCTTTAGTATTGTAATAAAAGGTATGACTGCTTATTAAAGAATGTTTTGCGTACTACACCTAGTATCCGGATTATTTATATATTTATCCGGATTGCATTTGGTTCCAGTTAGTCCAAAGAAACGAGTCTAATTATATTTTATTGTTTTTGCTACCATTGTAATAGGGTTGTTTCCGAAATTTTAAAATGTATTTTTTCCGAAAAAACATGCTTAAAAACATAGGATCTGACAATTTTTCAAATAATTTGACTGAGTTTAATATTTTTAAAAAAATAACTTTAATCGTTGCGCTTTCATTGTTTACGCTTCTGCCTATGACATCACAAATGATGAACTGCAATTCACTGTTGCCATTCGCAGAAACGTAATATTTAATTCGCTTCTTTACTCACGTGTACTGGTAACGATATGGTTGCTAGCAAGCGTAGAGCGCAATATTTCGTTTAAAAAAATTAATTAAAAAATAACTGTCAGGAAAATGAAAGTATTTTCTGGGTCCCATGTTATTATTTATTCATTTATGTATTTTTTGCTTATTCTATCCATTTCAGTGACTAAAAGTAGTACTTTTGACAGAAGGAAACAACCCCCATTACCTGAAATCAGTCTATAAGGGAAATGAATCCGTAAAGAACCAATGACACCCGACAGCTAAATGCAGAAAATTCATAAAATTGCTTGCAACTTATACAGACCTGTCAGTAGACTCTGGATCCAAATTATGTAGATTTTGATTTTTCTCTGCTAACATGATTTTTAGATGGCTTTATTGGATGTTTTTTCGGTTTTAAAATTCGTGGTAACATTAATTGTTATGTATTTAAGATCTTAAAGATATGTTTCCTCGTGATTTTGTTTTGAAAAATAAATAATTATACATAAGGCTCTGAATTATTGTCATTTTACTGATTGGAATCCTGGAATTAGTTTAAGTATTTAAACGAGAAATTCACCCGTAATTCAAACTCGAATTGATGTAAATTGAAATTTTTTGTAATGCGTTGATAGGGGAAAAAAACTCGTTCGAAAATTTTGTCTTTGTGGAACATCTCTGTGGAACAAAAGCAGTGAAGATAAATATCGTTCGGAATAACACGAAAATGCACTCTCGCTGTTTTCGAAGGAGATATCCAATCGGTCTTCTCGCCTCATCAATTTCCCTACGATATCTTAAAAGAGAAGGGAAAATCAAGATCGCGTGGGGGAAACGAAATGATGTAGGGAATTCGGAAGCTGCCATTTTTTCCTTCTCGCTATTCTAGTTGTTACATTATTTTCTTTTTGTGCATTATTCTAGATTTATATGTGTCTCTAATTTTGTCTCTCAAAAAAACAGGAAATTTTGGGAAAATTTTTTTTTTCTATGCTTTCCGAAGGGGTTTATTTCCACTTGGAAAACTTGGAAGTTTCAAAGTGCAAAATTGTACTATTTAGAATTTCATAATACTTTGATTCCAATGCACTTATTCTTAATTTTTTTTTTAAATGTCAGTATTCTACATGAAAAAATTCACTTTAATGAGCTGAAAAAAAATTAATCGTTTGCTACTTTTCTCATTACCACTGTAAATGCATTCAAAACAAATTTGTGTTTCAGTAATATCAAATAGTAGAAATGATGAAGTAAAAACTTTGATGTATTTTCATTTTTATTTAATGTGTGTTTATAAATGTACACACATGTATATGCTAAGCTATATATGTGAGTTAATCTAAGAAACTTCAAGGGGAAAAAAAAAGTAAAAGCACCTTTCTCTTGAAATTCTAACACTTCACAAAAGAAAAAGGAAAAAAAAAAAAAACAATACAATTTAGCAATTCGCAAAAATCATCTCTTACTCAAAACTAACGGCTGATTGATGGCCTGAATAATTTTGAAAACGTTTGGTACTTACTGCTGAATGAAAAAATCTATCTGGAAAGCTACTGGCTAATTTCTATTTTTGTTAAAAAGAAAAACAACACGAAAACTTAAATATTTAAACTTTCATGTTTTCTAAGAAAACAGAACTATTCAACTCATTTTTAACTTGTTAAAAGTCAATACTTCCATTTTCCCATTTTTTTCCTGAAAAAAAAGCCAGAAGGATTAAACTTATTTCCCCCCATCGTCTCAAAATTCCTAGAATATTGATACCTCCAATCTCCCGTATTTATAACTAAATGTAATGGGTTCGTTTCTAAATTTTAAAAGTATTTTTTTCTGAAAGAGCATACCTAAAAACATAGGATCTGACAATTTTTTAAATAATTTAACTAAGTTTAATATTTTTAAAAAATTTCTTTAATCGGTGCGCTTTCATTGTTTATGCTTCTGCCGATGGCATCACAAATGATGAAATTCCATTCAGTGTTGCCATTCACAGTGCATAATATTTAATTCGTATCTTTACTCACGTGTACTGGCAACGATATGGTTGATAGCAAGCGTAGAGCGCAATATTTAATTCGCTTTTTGATTATCATAACGTGGAAACGCGGGAGAAAGATGCGGCAAAGTGCATCATTTGTGACGTCATCAAGACCCCGCCTTCTTTGAAAAATCGGACATTTTAAATAATTAATTTAAAAATAACTGATGGGAAAATAAAAGTATTTTCTGGGTCTATGTTACTTTTTTTTTTTTGCTTATTCTATCAATTTCAGTCACTAAAATTGATACTTTTGACTAAAGAAAACAACCCCATTGTCATGACCGCGCTCGTTATAAAAACCCTTGTCGTTCAACGAAATTGATAGCTATAACGTGAAATAGCAGTAACATATATGTTAAGTAGAACTTTGTTTATCCGGATTAACCTGAACCAAAGGCAATCCGGATAGTCGAAAGCCCGAACAATCCGGGTTATTTGGATAAAAAGCGAGGAAAATTTTTAAATGAGCAGACTTACCGTTCATTACGACTAAAAAAAAAAAAAAAAAAAAAAAAAAAAAAAAAAAAAAAAAATTGTTTACGACTGGGGTTCTAAAACTTTTCTCGTGCCCCTTTGAAGATGTAGATTTTTTTCGCGGCACACTAGTCCATCCAGTTATGTAAACAACTAATAAGTTGTTGTTTTCTGGAATTCCCCCCCCCCCCCCACACCTGCACACAGTTCGTGCACTTAGTCGTGCACTGAGCAGCATATGAAGCACATGATCATATCCTCCTCCCAAATACTCTGGCGTTGTATTATAAGGATACCGGAGTGTTAATAAGCCTATCTCGAAGGCCTCGTAATAAGGCGAACTGTGGTCCTTTCGTACTACAATCTAAATTCTAGGTTATCAAATCTCGAGAAAAAATGATGGATTCTTTCTCGATTCTTTTTCTTTTTGAATTCGTCAACTACATAGTTTAGCTTTCAAGAACAGTATGCAACTTTTTTTTTTGTGCAATCACTATTGCTTTTTGTTTTCATTTGACTGTTTTGATGTGCTATCATTTTATTTTCCCGCCAGCACCCTCTGCAGCATCATCGTCGACCGGCTCCTCACGATGCTGATCCGATAGAGAAAACCGTCTCCAGGTTGCATCCATATGCTACACACGCGCATACATACACGCACCTACACACACATACACACATACATACACCTACACAAACACATACACACGCAAACACATACACACGCAGACACATACACACGCATACATACAGACACCTACATATACACACACGCTTACACACAACTACCCACACACTCATGCCTGCACACAGACACAAACACATATGCCTACACACATACACAATCCCACCCCACACATATAAACACTCGTACACACAACTACCCACACACTCATACCTGCACACAGACACAAACATGCCTACACACATATACATACCCCCTACACACACGCCTACACACACACGCTTACACACAACTACCCACACACTCATGCCTGCACACAGACACAAACACATATGCCTACACACATACACAATCCCACCCCCACACACATAAACACTCGTAAACACAACTACCCACACACTCATACCTGCACGCAGACACAAACACACATGCCTACACACATATACAAATACGTACCCCTACACACACATAAACACACACATCTACATATACACACACGCTTACACACAACTACCCACACACTCATGCCTGCACACAGACACAAACACATATGCCTACACACATATACAATCCCACCCCCCCACACACACAAACACTCGTACACACAACTACCCACATACTCATACCTGCACACAGACACAAACAAACATGCCTACACACATATACATACCCCCTACACATACATAAACACACACGCCTACATACGCACACACACTCGTGATTGCGAAAAACATAATTTGAATTCAAGAGGTCAGAATTCAAATTATTATTATTATTTTTTTTTCTTTCTTGTTAAACTTCAGGGAACCATGTAGAAGCAAAATTTACGGTAAAATAATATTTGATTTACTTTTGACATCTCTCTTCTGCTACAACTTTTGCTACACTGTGTTCTGGTAGTTAAAAATGGCTGGTTGATAACGCATTATGATCAGTTCGGCTTTTTTATGACAATGAGAGAGGATTTAGTTCATTTTGTTCAAAAGACGGACTGTATCAAAAAAACGGAGGATTTCCTTACTGGTCTACCGGGCATTATTTGGCACACATAATACCACGGATGCTTCGCGACACCCCCTCACCTCTTCCTACGGCACCCCAAGGTGCATCAGCACCCAGTTTAAGAACCCCTGGTTTACGAGATATTAGTTTTGCTTTTTTATGCAATTGAACATCGTGTTTTTTCTTCTATTGTTTTCTGCAATTTTGTGCAATTATACGTTATTTTTTAATTTTACTAAAGGATATAGTATTTACGCAGGGCTTAATTTGCATGATATCTAGAGGGAGTGCAGTTGTTGTACTTCTTTTCTTTTTCGGTTAATCTTTATGAACGGAATTTCAGATTATTTATGCATACTAAGTTCTGAAGCACATAGAGCTTCTGTTTTTCTGTTTCTTAGAAAGTAAGCCCTGATTAAACTAATACATTCAAGGACAGAATGCATAGGGGAGTAACCAACCAAAATAAGATTTTTCCTGAAATGAGATCATGGCGTGCTTTTGCTTTGCTTAAGATTTTTTCCGACATGCAGTTTTCCCCCTCTAATGAGAGATGCTAAGAAGCTTTCCGCTTTTTCTTCTCTTTCGAAAGAATATTTTATAGTTTCTATCGTTTGCGTGCGGTTCTTCGGATTTCTTTTAACCTTTTGGAATCAAATCAATGGAAATATTTTATTTTTGCTGCCATGAAAATTTTATACATGATCTTCAGAGTCGATTTTCTGTCGAATTAGGGTCAAAGGAAAAAAAACGAAATTTCGGACGTAATATTTGACCACCAATGATATGAAAAAGCCAACTTCCGTTTTACTGGCGGAAACGGACGCATCTAGTAGTTTTACGGAATTTCCGCTTTTCCGTTACAGAGGTGTGTTATTCTCTAAATTGAGGGGAGCCGCATTGAAGTGAACGAAACATACGCATCAAATTTCTCAACTGGCTGCTTGCCAATTCCATAGCAAACATGGTGAGACAAAAATGAACGGCTTATCGTCCCTATAACCAAAGCTAATCATAAAGCATATTAAGGACACTAACTAAAGTATAACAACGAATAAATACCTTTATGCTTGAAAATGAAATGAATGAATTACAACGTTTTGATGCACAAAAATTGCAACTGCAATTTTTTCTTTACTGCATTTACTTGCAATTTCTTACTGCAATGCTTTACAGTTTACAACTTTTGTGCATCAAAACGTTGGTATTCATTCATTTGAAGTATAATGAGTTAAAAAATGCACAAAACACCCAATCGAAATCTTAAAGACGGATTTTGAATCAAAATCATTCCCTCAATATCCTTCCATCAAAGTAACAGTTACGATGACAATTCGAAAGTAGAGTTCAGGCGATCAAGTGTTTAGCCTAAGTAACTTTGAAAAAATTCCCCGAAAACTCAGTTTCGAAAGGATTTTTTGTTTCTAATGACAGCTATGAATTTTGAAACAGTTCAAATTTTTTCAAACACTAAAAATTTAAAGAAAAAAAATCCAGCAGTGGGGTTGTTTCCTTCAGTCAAAAGTACTACTTTAAGTCAGTAAAACTGATAGAATAAGCAAAATAATAATAATAATAATAATAAAAATAAATAAATAAAATTAAAATTAAAATAAAAAAATACCCCCCCCCCCAGAAAATACATTCATTTTCCCAACCGTTATTTTTGAATTCATTTTTTAGAATCCGATTTTTCAAACAAGGCGTGATCTTGATGACGTCACAAATTATGCTCTTTTGCGGATCTTTCTACCACATTTCCGCGTTATGATAATCAAGAAGCGAATTAAAATTGCGCTCTACGCCATATTAACCATATCGTTGCCAATACACGTGGGTAAAGATGCGAATTAAATATTTTGTTCTGTGAATGGCAACACTGAATGCATTTCATCATTTGTGATATCAGCGGCAGAAGCGTTAACAATGAAAGCGCACCGATTTAAGTAATTTTTTAAAATTATTAAACTTAAGCAAATGGTTTAAAAAAAGGTCAGATCCTATGTTTTTAAGCATGCTCTTTCAGAAAAAAAAACAACTTTTAAAATTTCGGAAACTACCCCATTACAAATTGTTTATTGTTTTGACTTGATCGTCGAATGGCGTCCCATCCTTTGATTTTATTTTTCTAAGCTTATGATGCAGGCGTCCATGTGCCTCGGAAATGAATTATTTAAAAACGACCATCTCGACTAAACACAATCCTTTAACGCGAAAGCAGTACCTAGCACGCAACATCCAGCACCCAGCCAGCCCTTCACATTCATTTGAATTTTGACGCCTTGAATTCAAATCATGGTTGCGATAAAAGCCATTAGTAGAAACAAGAAATTCAACGAGTAGGATCCTATCGCTATCGTCATTGCGAAGAATAATTTGAATTCAAGGTAATTGTTTTTGTTTTTTGCTGATACAAGTCCATGCAGAAATGATCACTACAGCCGAATGTACTCCGTGTGTGTTAAGAAATAATAATAAAACTAATATTAAAAAAAAAAGTGTTGGCGATAAATCGCCAAAACTGTCTTCATTTATTACTGTAGCTCTGCATCTTGCGTTTTGTCAGGAAACAGGATTAGAAATGCTGTCTTAAATGAAAAGCTGCAAATATGATTATTCATTCTGACAGTTTTTTAAAGCTCTTTAGCTTTTTCCCCGCCCGTTGATCCAATTTAAACGCCTTGCTTTATCTTGAGCGTAATGGCTTTGAAATTCACTTTTTCATAACATTTTCAGTGACGTCATTTCTGGTTACGTTCTTTTTCGTGAACTAAGTGCACACTATAGAACGTTCTCTGGAAATAAGTTTAAGTACTTAAATGGATTATGGGAATCGGGTTAAATCTTTTTCATTAACGTTTCGGGAATCAGTGTGCAATGTTTTGTAAAAAAAAAAAAAAAGTCGGGGGGATGGGTAGTTAATGGTTTGTAATTTATTCGTACGTTCACTTGCAAAGATCAGAATTTCTCAGAACACTTGACTTAGTTGGGACTGGTTTGAGAATTAAAATCAAATTTTTTTTTCCAAATACTATAGCGACATTTTCCCTATGTAGCCTATCAATTTTCCATAAAAGATTTTTAGCTGAAAGTCACATCGTGCTTAGAGTCCAACGCAGGCAAAGAAAAAAGAAAATTAATTTGAATTCTGAAATTTTGAATTCAAATTATGTTTTTCGCAATCACGAGTTGCGATAGGACCCTACTCATTGGTTACTACTCTACTCACTTGTTTCTAGAAACCGCTCCTGTCCCCTCAAGCCTGCCCCTCCTCTTGGGCAGTTACGTATGTATAAATGTGTATGTGTAGGCTTGTGTGTGTGCGTAGACCTGTGTGTATGCACGTTGGCGTGTGTGTAGTATATGTGTGTAAAGGCGTGTACGTGTATGAGCGTGCGTGTGTGTAGTACACGGACTCCACCGACCAGGAGAAGCGGATTGCTCAGGACCGGAGGAGCCGCGTCTGCAGACGACGGTGGGGGTTGAAAAAGGAACCAAACATCAAGGATGGTGAAGTAAAAACAATTAGCAATCGTAATTGCTCAAAAAAAAAATGCTTGAGATTGAAATGTAATTAATTTTTTATTTTGATTTTCATATGAAAAAAGAGAAAAAAATCACAGCTTCAACACACTTCTACGTGTGATCGTCAGTTGTAATTCTGAGAAGATTTAGACGATTTTCAACATCCCGCCGGTCACTAGTGCAGCCAGAGTTTACACAGTCTTTACATGTATAAAAACCGACCTGTTAGGGTTGCCGATGGGGTAAAGGTTTAAGGTAGGATTGGGTTTAAGGTTGGAAGTGACCCTCAAAATATCCCTTAGCGCCCACTGGCGCCAGACATTAGGTAGCAAAGGTATTACAGTCGACTCCCGCTACAACGCGATCCGACTTACGCGAAATGGCTATAACGCGATTTTTTCCCCCGGTAAGGAATTTTATTCCTAACTCGAATTCTTCACCCGCAACACGAAAATTTTCCGAAGGGAATCGCGGTTTTTTCGTGAATGGACCTTCATTTCTTTGGCATCACTGAGAGCGGAAGTTCCCACCCCGTACTAGTTTGAACATCGCTTATACAAATAACTACTCCTCATTTTCTATTTATTTTTTTCAATCTATATGGGAAAGTTGATGAAATATAATGACACCTTAGAGCGCTGTTTCATTTAAAGTTTATGAAGATATAAGGAAAAAGAGAAAGTTTCTGACAATTAAAGAAAATCTAAAGATTATGTGCTTGAACAACTATAAAATGCGTGAATGGTACCACGGCAATTAGATATGAGTGAATTTTCCATATTTACAACTAAAAAGCAAGAAAAGGAAATCCGTAAAAGTTCACCGAGTAGTTTCTTAACAAAATGCAAAAATTGGGAAAATGGAAGCTGCTCTTGCATTGTGAATTTAAGAAATCAGGAAGAGGGGTGTTGCCATAGATGGAGTGAAGCAACTGTATTGTGCATTTAAAATTATATAAGAATAACGGTTTGATCACGCAGCATAAATCATCACCATCTGTAATTTTTAAAGTTACAAATATCATTACTTTATCTACTGTACAGTATATGTTCTTTGGTACAACTATAGTGAATTTGTATTTCTTACTACATAATGTACTTACCGTAGTGGTTTATTTTCCACAACGCGAAATTTCAACTTACGCGAAGGGTCTTGGAACGCATCCCTCGCGTAAGTCGGGACTCGACTGTAGTCAGGTATGAACCGAGGTTGGCGCCGCAGGCGGCAAGTCTTGGCGGTTATTATGTATAAATTTTAAGCAGTTTTAGTTAAATATTATATATTTTTTCAAGTGCAGACTTTTTATGAACATCATATATTTATCTGTTTTATGTAATAGAAGATTGCAGTCAAGTTTAACGTCGAGGTGCGACAGTCATCAAACGTAGAGTTTTCTTTATAGTAGATACCAACATCCAAAGAAAAATCATATCATCGTGTTCATCGCCAGGTTTTGCATCAAAGATTATTGGTAAAAATGTTATGAAGTTTGCTTAAGAGAAGAATTAGTTACCAAATTTCATCTCCAGATAAATAGCAGATTTTATCGTTTCAGTTTTTAGTAAAATGTCATTGGCAACTGATTGACTCCTTTCTACTCTACTTTCAGTTATATCAATTCATATGCTAAAATATATTGAATGGTTTTTTGATTCATTTCTGGTTTATAAATTAAAAAGCTTCGCTATCTTTCACTTTGAGCTTTTTTTTTTCGTTTTCTTATTGCATTACAAAAAATATTTTAGGAACTAATTTGATTTACTGGGTTTATTCACGAATCATTTTATAAAAACTCTTCGAAGTATTTTTTTTTCATGCATTAATAAATAAATCGCTTATTATTTTTTTTTTGTTTTTGTTTTGCTGCTCTGAAAATATTACTTTTTAATTTAGACTTTTAACTTTTTTCTCCGATGCAATTATTGCAATTAAGGCATTTTAATTTAATATACTTATGCTAAATCTTCGCTTTTATTTGATCAAATCTTTCTAGATCTGTTTCCCCTTTCTAAAAATTCATTTCTACATTTTAACTTTATGCACTTGCTGCGCAATTATCGTAACGTTTTTTAATTTTGTGTATAATTAATTCAAGATATCTTTAGGAAAGCATTTTCAAATAATTTTTTTACAGGGTGCGTAACATTTTAAAAATTGCAATTTTATTTAAATTTTTCCTTAAAAGTGATAGTATATTTAAAAATTTAAAGCATACCGAGCTTAAAGCAGAATTAGTTCTTCCTTTTTCATTCTGTAAAAAAATCAGGGAATTATCAGGGTATTTAAAAAATTTCTCGAAATATCAGGGGAAATTGAGGAGTTTGCTTTCAACTTTCAAAACGGATCATATCTATTTTTGGAAAAACTTCTTTTTTTTTTCGTTTTCAGAATCTCTAATGTAAGCCCTATCGACTCATGCATTTCTTTCTGCTCAAAGTGATTTATATCTACTGTTAAAAAATGCATAAACATTGGTTTTAACACATAAACGGTGTATGTCCATCCATTTTAGTTCTCGCCGGGTCTTTTACAGCAAAGAACTTAAAAAACTTAAAACTTAAGTTATTAAGTTTTGAATTAAATTAATTAAAAAAAAAAACGTTGGGAAAATGAAAGTATTTTCTGGGTCCATGTTTTTTTTTCTGCTTATTCTATCAATTTCAGTGACTAAAAGTACTACTTTTGACTGAAGGAAAGAACCCCATTATTAAAACATGACTCTAAATGTTTAATTTCAACTCTTTTTGTAAAATGGTCATTTTTCCAGCAAAATGACCAAACCTAGTTTATCTAGAGATAATTATTCTGATGCGTTAATTATTATAAAATACAACAAATTTTAAAACTAATTAAGAGAAAATATTTTTACGTCATAAGTTTAATATTTTTTGAGGTATTCCTATACTGAATATATAATTTAATTGTGTTTGGGAGACTTAAACCAGATTGTGAAAGCTGTTATGTAAGTTTTTTTTATTTACATTTCTTCCCCATTAAAATGCTTGTGTGCTTTAGATGAGCAAAATATTCTATCGCAATGTTTTATTTAATAGAAACCAAAATTAAATGCACTTCGAATTGAGCATTATTTGTATTCCAAAACGGGTAACAAAAAAGTAATTGTCACGCCTTTTGGTAATTTATTTACGTTTTTTTTTTCTCTCAAATTGTTTGCGACTTCTAGTTTTAACTCTTATCTACGTGTGAAAATACGTTCCAAAAACTGAATGTTTTTTTTAAAAGTCGTTTTATCCTTTAAAATGTTCCACATTAATGGCCAGAGTTAGTAAGATCGCGCCGTTGGATGAAAGTTGAAGTGCTCTTTCTTTCTAGTTTAAAAGAAATTATATCAGAAAAAAGAAGCGAAAAACGTTGGATCATAATGGTCGTTTTATTTTGAGCCAAAAATTAAATTGAATTCTAGATGAAAAAATAGTTTTACTGAGAAAAAAAAAAAAGACTTTTTTCTTTCCACAAAATAGTTTTTAGAAATATTTTTCTCATAAAAGAATTTTTGAATGATCCGCAGAGAAGTTCGTTCTTAAACTGAATTTCTGTAAAGTTTTTGGTTAGGCACGCGCTTATTTGTTATAGTTTATTCTCTCTAAGGGAAATCTTACTAGCAAAAATTAAATGAAATCAGTTAAAAATACTAAGAAGTTAACATAATATTTTAGGAAGCATAATAAGTACTTTGTTAAATACTTTTTACAAAAGTAATTGGAAGTACATTCATTAAAATGCAGGGGAAACTTGGGGATGCTTGATCCTCACTTTAGTTTTCAGTTTTTTTCTCTGCTGTAAATTATCAGTTTAAAAAAAAAAATGTACGTGAAGAAAGGTAATTTTTTTCTCTATCTGACTGTATTTTTTTAGTTGAAATGAAACGGATAGTTTTGGTAAAATAATTTTTTTCAAAAATTTCATAAAGGGATCATATATTCCCACATCTAAGGATACACTATCCCTTCATGGGGATACTTGATTCCACTGAGAAAATACGTAGACTTTTCATTAGATCGGCAATTTATTTATGGATTTTAGTTTTCTACATAATGTTTCTAAAAAAAAAACACTTTCTAATTTTTTTATTAGATTATAATAATGTGAACACAAAATAACACAGTTTCAAATTTCCCTAGACATTTGTTTAAAAAAAAAAATGTACACAACTTTTATGAACTTACTAGTTGCGTGCCCGGCGTTGCACGGGCTACTTAAAAAATGAAAGAGATGTCCAATTGATGTTTTTGTATTACTCTGACATCAGTTTCTAAAGCGCTAAGGAATAAATAAATACGCGTAATGCAAGGTTTGCAAAACACCAGTAGAGCATATTTTTGGAAAAAATCTCTTTAATGTTAATCATAGTTATCAATGATACAAGTTATGAGTATTTTCAAAGCACAAAAGACGAAAATATATGCATTATCAACTATAATCTGTGTTCACTTTAAACTGAATTAAATCTGATAGACTATATCTGAAATATTTATGTACAACTACGATCAGCTTTTTACATAAAATGACACATACTTTTTGGTTGCTTCAGGGTTGGCAAAAACCCGGGTTTTTTTTAAAAAAGCCCATGGACCCAGGGTTTTTTGGGTTTTTTTAAATAAAACCCAAAAAAACCCAACTAAAGCTGGGTTTCCCAGGAAAAAATGTCAGCGTAAAACCTTCAAAAAAAAAAACCTCGTAAAACTAGCAGTTATTTCGGACTGATTTCCCTACGTAAAACCTGATCAAAACCTGCAGGCTCTGTTCAGGTTTTTTAGTCCGAAATAACTGCTAATAACCTGCGCCTTCGAGATACCTGAAGGTTCTATTCAGGTTTTTTAGTCCGAAATAACTGCTAATAACCTGCGGCTTTGATTTACCTGCAGGCTCTGTTCAGGTTTTTTAGTCCGAAATAACTGCTAATAACCTGTGCCTTCGATTTTCCTGCAGGCTCTGTTCAGTTTTTTTTGTCCGAATTAACTGTTAATAGCCTGCACCTTTGATTTACCTGCAGGCTCTGTACAGGCTTTTTAATCCATTATAACCGGCGTTGAAAAGCTTTCGATTTACGTTCAGACTCTGTACAGGTTCTATGTCTAGAAAAAGTCAAACACATGTAGTTGTTGCTGTTGTCTTGTGCCAGCTGGGTTGGCAACTTTTGGGGTAGGTTGCTTTACTTTTCCAACTGTACTGTAATTTGGAGTAAAGTCTGATTTCCGCTGTACACACACATGCCATAAGGACACGTTTAACGGGTGACCTATTATTCACAGAACATTCAAAGGCAGGGGCGGACTGGATCCCCCAAGAAGGTGTGAACCTTGATTCCCAAAGGCCCCAAAAATTAAAAATAAAGGTGCACAGGTTCGGGAAGCTGGAAATAGAAAAAAAAACCCAAAGGCGCACCAATTTGAGGGCGCAGGATGAAAACAGAGGGAGCAAAAGGATAAAAAATTAGGAGCACAGGTGTGAAAAAGCAGAAAAAAAGCTGAAGCCAAAAAAAAAAACCTGTTCGAGGCATAAAAAAAATCTGTGAAGGTCACAGGTTTGAGAGCCCAAAAAAAAAAAAAAAAAAAAAAAAAAAAAAAAAAACTGAAGTTCCAGTTTCGAGGGAGCACAGGCAGGTGGAAGCACTGGCCCGTGGTCCGATGGGCAGTCCGCCCCTGCACAAGGACAGGAGAGAGAAAGTACATCTATGCCCAAGCCGGGATTCGAACCTAGGATCTCCCGATTCAAAGTCAGACTTCTCACACCGCTAGACAAAGGGGTCAGCGCTGGTATTCACGGCTTCTTTATTACAGAGCCCCTCGTTTGAAACACCTATAGATAGATCACATGCAAAACTGCATCAAGATTTGTAAACACAAGGAGTGAAGAGCGGCTGAACCAATGAGTTGCGACAACATTCATGTATGATTAGTGCTCGGTAGTCTACAGAATGATTTGAAACAGTCTTGACACATCCACCCACATTTATACTCAGAATAAAGTATGCTAACTTGGAACTGGAACTCCCAATGCATGTTCCTTTAAAGTTGGATGCAGCTTAGGAAACAGCTCATAATAGCTTCTTTACTGAATGACTGCAAAGCAACTTTTCTTTCATTGTTGTACAATGTCTGCTCTGTATTGTTCATCAGACAGAGAAAGAAATATCATTTTTCTTAGAAAAAACGGTTTCCTGTCCCTATGATACAATTGTTCAAGTTTGCAAAAATATATCTACAGTGGCTCCCAAAAGTCTTCGTACACCTACTACTTTCAACGAAATAGGCCCCAATCCATTGGTTAGAATTAATATTTCGGAATAGGTATTTAATTTTAAGATCTGTGATCAATTTTCAACAAAACTACATGAAAAGTTTTTAAAAAACATTAAAACTTAATTTTTAAAAAATCAAAAACCAAAAAGTGCCGGAAATTTTATCTCACAAAAGTCTTCGTACACTTTAAAAAATGTCTATACATTATTGAATAATCTAACTTTTGATTAAGTTATTAATTTGTAGAATATCATACAGTATTCATAACATCTTTTAAACGTCTGAGAATAGATTTCATCATTTTCTTTCTTTTTTCTTTTGCGTAATTTTTGAGTAAGCGTTCGACCACACTTCGAGTCTTACTAATTCTAGCTCTTTTTTCGTTTTTATGCCGTATTTTCGTAATCCAGCCTCCAAATATCTCTAAATATGTTACATTAAGTTCAAATCTGGAGATTGAGGGGGTATTTTCTAAACTTCAAGACAATTTTCGAGGCACTAGACGCAAACGTTGAAAACCGTGTGCTTCTTATCGCTATCTTGATAAAAAACAAAGTTATTTCTAATAACCAAATTTTTGCCTAAGAGTTCAAAATTGGTTTTTAAAATATTTAAAGGAATTGCATGATTCATTATTTCATCAAAAAATTCCAAACTACCAAGTCCTGATGCTGATATGCACCCTCACACTAGAACACTTCCACCGTCCTGATTAACTGCTCCAACTAAGTGCTTAAGATTAAGTTCCTATTTTTTTTCTTCTACTTACAATTATACAACAATTTAACCAAAAATGTTGAATTCATTTATATCTGTAAGTAAGATGTAATTCTAAAACGTTTTGAGCTTATTTATCATTGATTTTGCGACGAAAAGCGTAAGCTTTCTGTTTTTTTGCACGATCATGAAAATTTCTGAGGGAGAAGTCCCATTTAATCCAGTTAATCAGAGAACTTGGTGAAAAATTTTAGGTGAAAATTAAACGTAGAATTTTTCTTTTAACTCTGTACAAACTTTTACAGCACTCAAATATGTATTTTTCATTATTTTTTTTAACTTTAAATCTCCGATCACGTTTTGTCAACTTTGCCGGTTGACCTTTTCTTACCTTGTTTTCGGTCCGATTCCTTTCTTTAAAGCATTTTATCAAGCACTTTACTATACAAACAAATGAATTAACTATATTAGAGACATTTCAAACCAATTGACCTCTACTATGGGAAAAAATTCAAATTTCGAATGGTGTTTGCGGTTTTTTACGAATACCAGCCATTTTATAGTAATAAGCACAATATTAAGGAATAAATAAACGAAAAATTAAAGCCAAATGACTTTTAAGGGTCAACACAATGCAAAAATATTAATAAAACGGCATATGATAATTTTAATCATGAATTTATTCGAAAATACTTGAGTGTACGATGACTTTTGTGGCATGTTATTTCTCTGTCTCTTCGTTTTTTGACCCATTTCAAAAAGAAGACCCTTCAATATTTTGAAAAAACCAATGGGTTGTATTTAAAATGACATAGGAATGATGTGAAAAAATATTGGACTTCATATTCGAATTCAGTTTCGAGTTATTTTGGTTTTACTAAAAAGTTTCAAAGTGTACGAACACTTTTGGGAGCCACTGTATTTTAAAAGAATAAGAAAATAAAAACAAAATTTTAAAAATATCCACAAAATCTTGGAGTTGCTGCAAAAACTACGAAACGGAAAATGTCAAAATGTCCAAACTAAATAAATATATTTCAAAATGCAAAAAACTAGTTAACTGGCAAATTCTAATACATAAGCAAGTTAAAATCATTGAATAAATTTATTGGTATAAATAGGATATGGTGAAAGAAAGTTTAAAATTTGAATTGAAAATAAAATCGCATAAATAATTTTAACTAATTTTCTAGTTTGATCAAATGCCATACCTCTGTGATTCTGAAAATATTTAATTATTTAAGCTTCGGCAATTATAACATGTTATACAGTCAAACCTTGTTAAAACGAACTTGCTTAACGTGAATGAAATGCCATTCCTTGTCAGACAAAGCTACAAATTAGTCTTAAACCATTTCTTTAACATGAAGAGGATTTAGACGAAATCCCGCATAAGACAAAGAAAATTTCAAGGTCTTGAAGAAAAAGGGTAAAGAAAATCTCCATACTTTAACATAAAATTACTTTCGAAAGTCGGAAGATCTGCATTTGAATGCAAGCGACATGGCTGGCAGCGAGAAAATTCTTTTCCTTGTGTAGGAAAATCGGGAAAACCACGTTGTTCAAGAAAGTACTTACAGTAAAAAAGCTGGGATGAACAGTGAAATCTTCGACAAATGGCTGACAAACCTAGATTTAAAATTTCATTGTGAAAAAAAAAGTCTAATTCTGGACACTTGTTCTGCCCAAGTAGAGGTTTAAGGTCTAAAAGCGATCAAGTGTTTTTTTTACCCATCAACACAGCAGTGAAATTCCAGTCTTGAGATCAAGGAAAAATCAGATGTTTGAAAATGCACTATCGCAGAGAACTAGTTCGAATAGCCATTGCCTCTGTTTCGAATTACTTGTTTCTTACTTAAAAATTATAAACATAAATGCTTGGGTGTACATTTTTGTATAAAGGTACTTGGTTCTTATATTTTCTGAGACACAAGAACAAAAAAAAAAAAATGTGTGCATACAAAAAATTCTGTAAACGTGGAAATGGGTTAACACGAAATTCGGTTAACACAAAATATTTTGGCATCCCTGTCGAGAACTTAAAATGATTATTATTCGAATAATAGATCTGCATATAGAGAGCATGCTTGCATCTATATTATTTAGCTACGACCTCCAAGGCAGAATAAACCCAAAGCGGTCAGGGCTTTACTAACTTGAGGTTCCTGCCTAACAACTGTGACATGACTCACAGTAGTAAATAAGATTTATACAATTTAAGAAATAATAGCAATTAAATTTGAAGATACATTGAGTACCAAATTTTGCTAAAAACCGAATATTTGGTCAAAATTATAACTGAATATCTGGCTGAATACCAAATAACTGTGGTGAAAATTTTTAACCATATTATTTGTATCTTTATTTCAGGTCAATTTAAAGCAGTTCATGTATTTGTGTCTTAGGTGTAAAGTAAATTCATTTCAATTTAAAATCCTTAAATGTATCTAGCAGGGCTCAAAAATTATATTGCCCAATATACCTGGGGCTTGTAAAAATTCTGATAGGACAATTAACCCTTATATGCCCGGCTTGGCATATAATTATTATAATTTTTTTTATTGATTATTGGTAATTTTACTGGCAACTTATTATGTACTATTTATTTAAACTTCCATTTCTGTTTAATATTGAAATAATTCTTGTTTCAGATATAATGCTGTTAAATTTTTTGTCTGATTAATGCTATATGACAAATTTAAATATTTTTGTTATTTTCAATAAAAAATCGAACATGTAAAATTTTTATTTGGGCATCTATTTTTCAGACAAACATGACCGGCAGGGCATGTAAAATATTCAAGATATCAAAATTAGAATTCTTAATTATAATTAAATTGAAATATTAATTTGATTTCTTATTTCACAAGAAAAAAAAAACAATTTAAAAAACTTTAGATATTTTTAATTTGTTTTCTAAGTATTTGGTAAGACAACTATCTTTTATTCGGAAAATCAGCTTAATACAGGAACAGGCCAGAAAAATTTTAGATGCACATATGAATTACTTGAAGATCACTGTTTTTAATGGTCTCGGTTATATGGCGTTTTTTTATATTCTCTCGACAAGAGCGATATAACGAGGGGCTACTGTATTATTATTAATCATCGTTAACTTATTAAATAGAGTCAAATCTCGATAACTTGAATGTTCCTTTATCTCGAAATTTTCATCGTTTCCCAAACTCTTGTGGAAACTTCCCCATAGCTCAAAATACCAATAACTCGTTCGTTTTAGCTGGTCTTTTGGGACTTCAAGTTATTATGAGTTGACTGAATATTATTTTTTTATCATAAGCATAATTTTTTAAAAAGTAACTGTTTATTGACTTTACATATTTATGAACACTTAGCATTACAAGTTTTTTTTTTCTGTTACAATAATCAAATGTTTTGTCATAGTAAGGTTGATGTTGTATGTCTCATAAAATGTAAGAAAACTAAGTTGCATATTTCCATCAAGATTGCATTATTTGTAATGATCAGTTTTTACTGAAGTTAAGAAGGAAAGAAAAATTATCTCCTCAAAAATTGTGAGAGAGGCAAAATATTCTGTTTTTCTGTAATGATTTGATATGACACCTCATTACCCTTCAAGTGCTACCTATTTTATTTTAAATTAGTGGTACCCACACGGCTTTGCCCTTAGTAGAAATTTAAAAGGTCTTTTGGCTCGCCTGTATATTTACAAAAAATGTATGGTGAATCTCTCCCCAATTGGCTGGCCCATGTTCTTCGTTATGATAACTTGGTAATTTACTCATCCATCTTATGATAATTTTGCTCGGGAAAATGTTCTTAAAATTGGAATAGAAAAAGAACAAAATCAAATTTTCGAAAAATCGCCTTGAGGTACACACTCCCATGCTACTAACTAACTTTGTTCCAAATTTTATGAAAATCGGCCGAACGGTTTAGGTGCTATGCACGTCACAGAGATCCAGACAGAGCGGCTTTCAGATGTATTATTACTAAAGATGTCATGTCATTTCAACTTAGGTTGGATCAAGCAATCATAAAATGTTGATGTGGTCTATGATGACTTGAACTTCTTTTATTAAAGTTATTAGCAATAACTGATTAAAGTTATTATTGAAGCATATATGTTTAATGCAATTAATGTTATATATTAAATATAATTAAATGAAAACGTGCTGAAAAATTATTTTACACATAAAGTTTGCCCAATTTTCTCAGCATCAACTTAGCAGTTTTTAGTTTTCAAGTTTAAATCAGTTTTTGACATCAAAGTGGTTGAGAGTATTGCAAATAATATAATTTATACTTTCTGAAATAAAACCAAATGAAACAAAAAAAAAAAAAAAAAAAAAAAAAAAAAAATACTTCACTTACCTTTTAATCAATTTGAAACATTGAAAACAATATTTTTTTTATTGTTGCACACTTAAGAGAGGGGGGGAAAAAAGATTTCAAGACAACGTATGATTTTTCATGAAAATTTTCTATCACAATCCACAGGGTTGGCAAGTTTTTGACAGGTGATGGTTTTATCCGGTTTTGTGTGTGTGACCGCGGGTTTTACTGTCGTGTCAAAAACCTCTTTTTGACATAATTGTCAAAAACTTTAATTCATGTCCAAAACATATCTGAAATTATTAACATACAAAATTACCTTAACAAGTGGTCCTTCATTCCATAAATTTTGATTTCAGACTCTGAAGAAAATTTCTGAACTGTTTTATATTTTTAGATGATCTGCTATATATGTAATAGTTTTTACTTCAACAAGCTGCTTCTTTGAAAAAAAAAAAAAAAGAGAGAGACTTTTTTCCGCCTGACTTCAATTTTGCTTTTAAAGCTTGTTTTGTCTTGTTTAGAGACGTACCAAGTACTTGGTACTCGACCAAATTTTGATCAGGCACTCAGCGAATACCAAGTAGTTGTAAAAAATTATTTAGACATGGAAGTCTATACTACTATTGCAATGATTTCAAAATTCGTCACGTGTGTGTCGATGGTTCTTCTTAAAACATAATTGAAACTCGGTACTCGGTCAAACTGCTACTCGGTACGTCTCTAGTCTTATTTGTGTCATTCAAAAAAAAGAAAATTTTAAGTTGCTCAAAAAAAAAATCTTAATTTGTCGAATGATGTTCTGAATTTTACCAAATGATAAAATACGAGCATGAGCACAAACATGTATCTAAACATCATTATTACTTTTAAAAAAATCATAATAATAATCATTTTAATGTGCAGTCTCTAAATTTACCGAATCACCAGAGAATTGTCGACAATGAACATTTTTGGTAGGTTTGTCACAGTGACCTGGACCTCCCATTGGGATGCCACAGCTTCAACAAGTATTTTGAAACAATTTAGATTAAAATGGCAACAATTGAAGCCCTGTGTCTGTACATTGGTGCTTGGATTCGTAGACGGTGAGGTATTGATGCATAGGTTTAGAGGAAAATTCTAAACCGGTAAACGATATAGGATGTACACTGGTTTGTACGATACATGGCCCAGCCCTAGCGGCCACTCCCTTAAACCTTTAATCCCCTTTTATTCGATTTTTTTTTTTAAATAATAAAATTTAATTCACTTTTTTTTTGTTTGAGACATATATAAATCGAGAGGGAAGAATCACTAAAAACCTAAAATTGAATACAACTTTTTCTTACCGTGGAATATTAGAAATAACAGATTGTGTGTATACGGAAGTCGTTTTTCAGCTCTTTTGATAATTAGACAGGTATATTGATAAATTTGATAGGCAATCAAAAATATTGTACACACAAGAAATAATCATAATAAAACAAAATTAATTAATAATTAATATACAATCAACAATTCATTAATTAAAAATAGATAAATTTAACTAAATTTTACCTCGATTAATTCTTTTTCACACGTATTTTAATAAAAAGTTATCAAAAAAGTCTTTGGCTTGAAAGTTTTAAGCAGGTTTTTTATTAAACTTTATGTTGAGCTGATTTTTGGATGATAATCAATAATAAAAGGAATTCAAACAATTCCTTTCGTCAATTTAATACGACAATAAGTTTCTATTTTGTCATGACAAAACGGGAGCTTTTATAATTTAGCTACAGAAAGATTATAAACATTTTTTGGAGATCATGATTAAAGATAAGCGCAAAAAAAAAAAAAAAAAAAAAGGAGATGCATCGAATACATTCTGGCAATGCATTTTGTACGAATCCCTTGTGAGACCCAGCCTGCTGAGTAAGATCAAAATCGCATAGTACTGTACGAATCGCTAAGAGATATATTACTAAAGAAAATTTTTAATGGTCAACTGTTTTTGAATATTAGTTAAGTAAAGTGCTACTGACTTCCGGAACTAAATAATAAACTGATATTCGCGGGGAAGATGAAAGATTAATACACATAATACTTATTTAACTAACACGAGCAAAGAGCTGAAAATACACTTCCGTAAACAATCAACATGGCGATGACGTGGCTTTTGGCTGTTGCCACTTTTTCGTGAAGCATCGTCGAAACCTCCCGCCTTTTACATTGTGCGCACGCGCAGTATCTGCTGATTGCATGGTGAACAAAGTATCTATTTTTAAAAAGCATGAAAAACTTAAAATATTATGTCTTTTGTGCTCAAATGATGAATGTTTTTCGTTTTTCAAAAATTCTGTGAGGATCCACAGAAGTTTGTCAGCGTCGTTCAAGTCTCTTTCAATATTGATTTTCTTTGAGCTGGGTGTATCCCGGGGGGGGGGGGGGGATCATTGCGCCATTAAAATTTTCAGAAGGGATTCTTTCGACATTTTTTTCGCTTCTTTGGGGGATCTCGCTTCTTCGGAAGTTTAGTTGTTTTACAAGGGAGTGTTCTTGTGCTCTGGGGGGAGGACCCCTTGCTTAAAAAAAGCATTTTTTACAAAAAATATATTGTTTTACTGGCAGGATAGAAAACTGATTTTTTTTCTCACTTGAATGTTCTGAGTACCGAACGCTCTTCGTGGAGAGAAACGGTGGGGGGGGGGGGGGGGGGGGGGCAGCAATTTTTTGAAACTACGGTTTTGAATAAATATATTTATTCAAAAGGGAAAAAAATCAGATGATAACAATTCAAAAATAGCTCATTTGAAATGGAAACCCTATCTAAAAGTATAACTATATTAAAGAAAATTGTCCGAAAAACTGATGCGTAACACCTGCATTGCATGCTCTCTCTTTCGAGTGTTATAGGCTGACGAGAACAATGTAAGTTATACTAGGAGGAAAGAAAACAGCAAAAATCACTCTCACATTCGTTTTCAAAAGCCGGGGGGGGGGGGGGGCTAATGATGGGCCTGCTGTTTTGTTTGTCAGTAGAAAACTATAAAAGTCTTTCGAAAATGGTTGAATTCACTCTTCAAATACCTGTACTATTTTTTAGAACGCTGAATTGCAATCATCATAGATTTAAAAAACCATGGGCGCGGGGGGGGGGGGCTCAAACCCCCCCCCCCTTCTGCTTTAGAAATTAGAAATTTTTTGCTTTTAGTGCTCTTTTCTTTACAAAAGTGTAAAAACATTTCTTCTCCAGCCGTTAATGAATAAGTTATTAAAAATGTCAAATTTTAATTACTCTAATCAACTGAAAACGCGGTTCCCATGTGGAAAATATCTTGCAAAACCACAACGAAAATATCTGAGCCCCCGCCCCCCCCCCCCCCCTCTTCAAATTTTGCATATGGGCGCCCATGTAAAAAGCTGTACATTACTAGAACTTTCCCTGCATAAAACCTGCTTTTAATTCTCCTTCGAAAAACCACTGATGTCAGTAGGAAATTTTCTAAGTTCAAATTATTCTCCAGTGACTGCATCTACCTGTCAAATCCCTGTGTTGTTTTATGCACAGTTAAATTACCCTCCTAAAACCTGTTTATTACCTCAATTGTTCCTGCATTAAACCTGTATCCAAGTTTTCCCTTTGAAAAACCTGCATTAACCTTCCTAAAACCTGTAGTTCAATGCAGGTTTTATGCTGACATTTTTTCCTGGGTTTTTAAAAGAAATGTGGGTTTTTTTTGTCTTTTTTTAGGGAAAATGTGGGGGTACTTGTAGCATATTGTAGCGTAAGTATATGGACAAAGAACAAAAATGTCTTTGGGTAAAAAAAGCTGGAATATTCAGCATTTTCTGAAGAAAAGTAAAAAAGACTACAAAGATTTCAGATTTTTTAGTTTCCATGATTACCAACAGTTAAGGCAAAGTTACTTCTCGAGTGATAAATCTATTGTTTGTTTGTTCGCTTTTAATTACTACTTTTTTTTTTGCATTTTACTTTATTGTATTTCATTTTATTATGCAAAACTACTATAGAACCTCACGTAGTTTAAATCCCTTTTTACTGAATTCCAGCTTAATCAAGACATTTCTTTGAATTTTATGTTGCCCGTTTTTCTATTTCTGTGTACAGAGTAAGAAATATTAAACTTTTTCATAAGATAATGAAAATACTGTATATCCTATTCTGTTTTCTGTCCGACCGTTTGTAAAACCTGTTAATTTCTAAAAAATATACCTTGTTTATTCGAGGTTTGTGACGTGTTGGTTTGCAGAAAATAATTCACATGAAAGCTTTTTAGCTTTTAGCTCGAGTAGGTACAATCTATAAATATTGAGAAAATCAGATGTGACAGGATTTAGTCAAGATAATTTGAGTTATTTTTGACCAGTTAAAGAAAAAAGTTTAATATAATTATTTAAAATATTTGAAGTATTTTTTTAATGCCATTAAGAGTTAAGAAATGCTATTAAAGTTCAAAATTCATTTTTATGTCCATTGTCTGTGGTGAAGAACAATTAAAAAAGGAGTTTAAATTGTAAAAGTATTTAAATTAATTAATTTTTAAAAAAAATTCTCAGAAAATTTTAAAAAACCCAAAAGTGGGCAAAATAATGGGTTTTTTTAAATGGGTTTTTTCAAAAAAACCCATTGGGTCCAACCCAATTGGGTCCAATCCGGCCAACCCTGGGTTGCTTACGTGAAACTAAAGTACCAAGACTTAATAAATACCAATAAGCATTAATTTAATACCAAGTCATCAGATTCGAATTAAGCTTTAGTTAAAATCCTTAAAAACAATCTTTTTTCTTCAACTCTGTTTCATTTGTAGAAATCCAAACAATCTTAATTTAACGTGTTCTTTTAACGATACGAACTGCATTTCAAATAGAAACAGGAAGGAAAAAAGAGTTATTACAATTCAAAAACTCACCCATGTGACGGGAAAAAGTCCAACAAAATAAACATAATTAGTCGCACATCCTAAATGTACCAAAATATGAGGCCGGTGAATGATAAACTTACACTACAATCAATAAACTGCTTACCCATACGCAAAATGGCAACAGGAAAGAAATAAAAATTCCTGAATAACGTTATGTTAATTAACGTTTTAATTAATATCTCCGCTAATTAAAGTCGTACAGTTACGACATTGGTTCTATTCTTTTCTTTGGAAAATTTCAAATTGATCGGTATCTCGTTCGACTCTCGATTCGCAGCGGTTCTCGAGAGGATCGATCTTCAGAGAGACAGACGGACGCGAACAGATTTTAATATTATAGTAGATGATGCTTTTGATCAGTTACTTATTTTTTTAATGTACTTATTAGTTACTTATAACTTAGTTACTTATTTTTTTTATAATACAGTTGTGAACAATACTATATTTTATAAATAAAACTAAATTTTGTAAAAAATAACGTAAAGAAGCTAAAATTACAAGAAATAAAAAAAAAATAGCATGACAAGCACGAAAACCATTTTATTTGCTTCTTGTCTTGCAATAATAAAATTAAGAGTTTCATCATTTGAATTAATTTTTGAAAATAGGGAAGAAAAATGTAAGTATCAGTGTACTCATAAAAAGAAAGCCTAGCTTATATGTTTTCAAAACCTGAAAAGTCAAATGCAAACAATTCGTTTGTTGTAGTTCTTTAAGTTCCACTCAACCCAAATGGATATGTGCAGCTTAATACATTTTGTCGATTTTTCAGGAAAAATGGATTGATTAAACATATTACCTTTTCGCTTCAGAAAACTTATTTCAAACTCTAGAAATCCAACTTTGCATTCTATCCGCTAATGGGTCAACATAATAGCAACTCACTTTTTTGTTGTAACCCTAACTACTGTCGACTCCCGCTACAACGCGATCCAACTTGCGCGAAATGGCTATAACGCGATTTTTTTCCCGGTAAAGAATTTTATTCCTAAAGCAAATTCTACACCCGCAAGGAAATCACGGTTTTTTAGTGAATGGACCCTCATCCCTCTGGCATAACTAAGAGCGGAAGTTCCCACACCGTACTAGTCTGAACGACGCTTATACTAATAACTACTCCGCATTTTCCATTTATTTTTTTCATTCTAAATGGAAAGTTGATGAAATATAATGACACCTACGAGCGCTGTTTCATTTAAAGTTTGTGAAGATAGAAGGAAAAAGAGAAAATTTCACAACTATAAGGCATTTGTTTTTCTGACTACATAATGTACGTACCGTAGTGGTTTATTTTACGTCTTCCTTTCTCATTGATTTTGTGCATTATATCAGTTTTGTATGTTAAATAAAACGTTTTTTTTTTAAATACAATAAATAAAAATTCAATTTTTTATTAAAGAAACAGTAATGTATAGTTAAGAAATGGTTTTTAACATTTTGAGGTGGTGTTTACAAGTGTCTTTAATTGTATGGGTATGTTAATAAAATTTTTTACACATACCCTTTTCCACAACGCGAAATTTCAACTTACGCGAAGGGTCTTGGAACGCATCCCTCGCGTAAGTCGGGACTCGACTGTATAGTAAAATCATTTATTTTTTTCTTTCAAACCAAGATTTGACGTCTATTTCAACTTGTTCAAGCTTATTTGGCTGATCAGAACATAATTTATCAGTAGAGTTAGTTTATGTTTGGATGTTTGAGGTGTTATGTTGGTTACAAGTGCGAACTGATATTTCAGTTGTTTAGCATATTTACAGTAGTAATTGTTTAAATTTATCACTCAAACTATGATTAATTTTATTATGTTAACATGTTTTTTAATGGTTTGAAGTTAATGTTAACTAAGTAAACAACATTTATATTCCCAGATTAAAACTATTTACCGAAAAATACACCCTGAATTAACGAATTGTTCTTACAATCCCCATTTTTTTTTCTGATATATTTGAGTTAGGAAATCTTGGATTGTTTTCCAAATGATTCATCCATCTTGTCCAAAGCAGAAAAAGACTTTTCTTTTGGTATCTGCCATTTTTAACGGGCGAGGGGGCAACCAATGCAAATCGATTCTGATACAGAAGGCGATAATTAAACTCCCATTAAAACTTACTTTTTCACATGCTTTACATGACTTGGAAACTAAAAACATATCTCATGCAGTAGGCTGTAAATGACACAGTATTTCCTTCTCTCCTTCAAGTCGAGTATCAAGGAAATTGTCAAACATCTACTACTCAGTACTTTAAAATTCCAAATTAACTAGTGTGTAATAAGTGCGGAATGCTGAATAAAAAGTTTAACTTTCTAATCATGGATATTTTTGTGCAGTTGCTTATAAGGACTTATAGAGAAGGCAAGTGCATTTTTTTTTCACACCCCGATATTACGAATAGTCCTGACTGAACGTATAAAAGTTTCGATCCCAATGAAATCGTTAAATCGGGTTCCGACCGTATCTTTGATTGTAGTAGATGCAGCAGTCGGCAACTGGGTTTCCAAATGTGTTTAGAAAGTATAAATTACAAAAATTAGTTATTAAAAGAATATTTTTCTGCAGATGACAATTCTTCTGGAGTTCATCCTGATTGAAAAATGTCTTGTTTTATTGAAAAGTTGGATAGCTTTTCGTGTAAATTCTCCCCATTAACAGAAGGATTGCTGTATCAATAGAAATATGTATATGCCCATCGTTTGTATTTAATATTTTTAAAGTGAAAATGAAAGTAAAAAAATTGGTATAGAAGTGGATTCCCCCCCCCCCCTCTGGAGCTTGATGAAAAGTTTTAAAGGGTCCCACCTAAAATTACTTGTCGACGCCACCTTAAAGATATAGTCGAACCCGCTTAATGGAATAGCCATTTTGCCGCGAAAAAATATTCTAATAAGCGTTATATTGCGTTAACCGGGATAAAAACAACACATCACATTGGTTTGGTACATTGAAAATGTATTATATTAAGCGGGATGTTCTTTTAACCGATACTCCAATAAGCGGGCTCGACTGTATATATAGACAGCTATGAACTTCCTCCCTTCTTTTCTAAGAGTAATATGAGGGTTATTCTGACGCTTCAGACGATTTGAATACTAACTCTTGTTATTTTGCTATAGGCGATTAGACTTTGACTGTTGCATTAAAAAGAAAAAACACAACGCTTTTAAATACGAAACTATTTTCTTAAACTTATTCAACTGCATAATAAAAGCCAGTTTAAAATATTTTTAATTACTATGTCATGTTTGTGCAACCATTAAGTGCTTCGTAATAAACGTCGTGTAATTTTCTATTTTTCAACGGCGGAAAAAAAAGTCGTTTTTTGCAAGGAACAAAAAATCTTTCAGAGAATTGCCGGAAAAAAGAAAACGTATTGCTTTAAGTGATAATTACGCTGTTTTTTCTTTTGTTGGAAGTTTTTCTCATCTTTGACGCGTAATCCTCCCTGTTTTTGAATTATGTGCTGGGAAATTACATCCTCTGCTATTCACTTGTGTTGTTACAGCTCTTCTTTCATTCGAGTGTTTTTTATTTTATTATTTTTTTAATGCAAGTTTCTATAAAGATTAATTTAAAAAAAATCTGATTTTAGTAAAAAAGATGAAAATCAATCACACAAAGAGCTTCTTTTGATAAAGAGATTAAATCTTCAGATTAAATTTTTTATTAGAAATAAAGCAAAATTTTATTTTAAAATGTTGGGCCGTTTATAGGGATGTTATGAGTAGTTATTTACAGTTATAAATTGTGGTAATCGGGGTTTGAAATAAGAATTTTACTCTAAACGTCGTGCCACGTAGACGGATAGTATAAATTTACAAACATCAAAATGAAAAATCTTGGTTGCCTTGCATGATTGAGAAATTAAAATTCATTTTGTACAACTAGTATTCATACCGGATAGCGCAAGATAAATAACTATTAAAAAAAGTAGAAAGATAGTGACGTTTGACGAAGACAAAATTGACATTTTTAAAGCAACGTATCTTACCAATTTATCAATCAGACTCTTAAAACTTTTTTTTTTCTTTTGCTTTAATTTGGGTTGCAATCACATTAGTGTCAAAGCCAATGACAGATTGCTTTCACGAAGAATCCGTGACTCAATTTGGATTTATGTGTATGAAAAACAGAGTTTCAAAGAAATTTATTTTTACTAGCTAAGTGCGATTGACGACCGGGGCCGTATCTCCAACAATGGTCTCAATCTTCCTTATTTAAAATAGAAAGAATTCATATATAACGAATGCATTTTTTTTGTCCTGCTATTACAAAACGTAGCCACTTTTGTAAAAATAGAAACAACATAAAAATCTTCGCATAACTCGGGGGGGGGGGGGGGGGGCGAAAGCATTCTTGAAATACATATCGTTTGTGCTTGACTCCAAATGAGCCTGTAGGATTGTTCATCATTATCGAAAGAAATGATTATAGTCTTCTGTCTTCGAGGACATAATAGCTGCTTTTACGAGAATCCATTGAATAATTATACATGGCAACTAAAGCTAACGCGTGAAATTTACAGCTTATTCCCAGCTTTTTACGGTGCAGAACAATTGTAACAAAAAAGGTAAAAAAAATTATTAGTTCTATAAATGCCTGCAGAATTGACTTTCTTCTTGAAATGGGGCTGAAGCATACCTTTATCAAGTTCAAGACATAAGTAGCAGAAAAATTTTCTCTCGAAATTTTAATTGTAAAAAGCCTGATCTTCTAGCTAGTAGTGTATGTTTTCAGTAAGTTACCGCCCTATAGCCAGAGCTAAGGCAGAAATACATAAAATACACCGCCAGCTCAATCATTTCATCCAAGGACTGCAGTTTCATGCTTATATTAGTTGTCATCAGCATGGAATAGGAAGTGACTGAACTGAAGGTGGAAAACCTTTTAAGGGAGCCAAGATAGCCAAACACAATACAACTCGTCTGGTCAGTGCTAATTTTATATTATCTACCAGTTTGTTTGGCACTCTTGGCTTCCTTAAAAGGTTTTCCACCTCCAGATCAGTCACTTCCTATTCCGGGCTGATGACTGCTAATAAAACTGCAGTCCTCGGATGGAATGACTGAGCTGGCGGTTGTATTTTATGTAGTAGTGTATATGTTTCTGTGAAAGACGGAAATCTACATTAGCCAGTGATTTGTCAACATTCACATGCCAATTACATTGCCGGAAAACCGAATAGTTTCGATGAATTACAGGTTTGAGTCGACATTCGTCAATTTCGGTCTTTCACCTTAACTTATACAATGTTAAGATGAGTGAAATTAATAATTTCGCTTAAACATGCCGTACAGATTCGTGGTAATACAATTTACCTATTGTTGGAAGCATTACGACCTTACCGAAATTGTCCGGATGACCCTTCATTTTTGTTTGACATACAAGGTTCTCTGATTTATCTCCTGCTATCTTAGGTCACATGGAAGGGGTGGAGGGAGATAGGAAAGCCAGGGGTGCCCAACCCCCTTAAGAGTAAGGGTGAACAGCCCCTAAATTTCATGAAGACCAACCTCAGAATCAAGAGCCTTAAAAATGAGAAAAATATCCCTCAAAACACCCCCCCCCCCCTAAAAATTTATTTGGCGCAGTCTGCACCATGACAACCCTTCCTAGGTGGGCACCCCTGGGAAAGCATCTGTTTGTGGTCTAGTGGTTAGGGCCTCTGTTTTTCATCCATACGATCTGCACTCAATCCCTGGCATTGCGAAAACCTTCCGCGTCTCTTTTGCTATACAGTCGAGTCCCGACTTACGCGAGGGATGAACTTCCAATACCTTTCGCGTAAGTCGAAATTTCGCTTTGTGGAAAGGGTATGAAATACGGTTTCTTTATTTAATATACCCAATTATTTTAGCCCCTTTTAAACACCCCTCAAACTGTTTCAGACCATTTCTCAACTATGTATTACCGTTCCTTACATAATGTGAGCTGAATTTTTTCATTATTCAACATAAAATACTGTTACGATGCACAAAAGCAGGGGGTGAGAAAGACATTAAATAAAACCGTACGGTTACTACAGTGTGTAGAAATAATGAAGCGCTTCACTATAACACTTGCACAGTAGATACAATAGACAAATTAGACCTATGAAAAATGTTGTGGTTATTTGTAAATACAAATTAAGCGATATATTTGAACTTGTGCGGTGAGGGAACTTGCGTAGTCAATTATGCTAATAAAAGGATGAAAGTACATTCAAGGATTTAATATTTAGTAATCAACAACGAAGCCTATACTTAACACCAGGATTACTTTCCAAATATTTTCGTGATACGAGTGAAGAATTCGCGTTTGCTCTAAAATTCGTTTCCCGTGAAAATCTCGCGTCATAGCTATTTCGCATAACTTGAATCGCGTTGTAGCGGGAGTCGACTGCATAAAAATCCCAAGGCTTCACGCTAAAAGATAGGGAGTTGTTAGAGAGATGGACTTGCACCATTTATCTTACCTGTAGTGGTAGCTGAATTAGCAAATGATATTATACTGCGGTTGTGATATGTTGGGGCTTGACCTTGACAATGCTAACTTCTGTTTTTTTTTGGAGGGGGAGGGGGGAGATCAGTAAAAAGGGACGTTTTATTGGCCCGAATTTGAGTCGAAATACTTTCGCAAAACTGCTACTCCAGTAACTTAACTCAGCATGAATCATTCTTCTCCTATTTCATCAGGTTATGTGGAAAAATATAACTAGGTATTTTAGTTACATTTGATTCCATGTCAACAATTTTAGAAAGTTCAAACATATTTTCCGCTGAAACTTTTTCTTAGTAATTGAAAGGAAATATATTTTTATAAAATCAGCTGAACAGTAACAGTGTCTTACATAGGATTGAAAAGAGCAAAAAATAAATTTTACAGATGGAATCGAATCATTTTTTTTTTTCAAGTGTTTGACTGTTGCCATTTCCATGAATTAAAAGATAAGGAAAAACTTGCGAAGAAAATATGCAAAGAATGTTTTAATTGAAGTCTGGGGAATAAAAATGGTTTTTGAATGCAAGTGTTGATTAAAGAACTTGTTACATTCTAAGAAAAGGAGGATTTTATTTATTTATTTTTTGTGTTTCTCTTTAAAACTGTTTTGACTGCTCGTTTCATTCTTTTTTCGTTTTACTTTTATGATGCTTTGAGAGAATTCTCTTAATTTTTTCAAATGGTTCGTTTCGGTATTTCATTCTTTTTAAGTCAGACATTTAAAGTAATGCAAAGTTTCTTTCATGTAACAGAGTTATTTTATTTTCGATAGCTTTCTATGAAAGTACTAGTGAATCACTGGCGCTTTTCACTGTCTCTTGGTTTTTGGTTTATTGTGGTCTAACTAATAAACTGAAGCTTGACTTTGACGATGTTTATTTCTTTTTGGGGAGTTCAGTGAAAAAAGCAAGTGTTATTGGCGCGGATTTGAATTGGAATACTGTCGCAATTGTGACTACTACTGTGATTGTGACTCAACTCAGCTCAACGTCCATAACTCTTCCCCATCACTCGCACAAAAAATAAACTTTGTCAAGATAAGGCTTCTACTTATCAGATTGACGTTATACAACTATTTATGTCTTCTAATGTTTGATGTATTGATAGTTGTTCTTGTTGTTGCTAATGCCATTTGAAAGACCCAAGACCTTTTCGCGTCGGGGTTATGGATTTAAGGCAGAATGGCTTATGAGAAAGGGAGGACCCAAAACGGGAAAGATTCCGACTTTCGCCTTGATAGCATCATCATCTCCAAGGCGTCGTTGTGAAAGGGAGAAAAGGCGTTGAACGAAAACTGTTCTGTTCCCATAGTAACTGCAGTGCAGGTAGAACACAGGACTCTCCGATCCACGGATTCGTTAGCCGCGTTTACATGGGACTTTTGTACCTCGCATTTCCTCGTCGAACTCCGAAAAAACCAGTTGGAAAGTACACCGTTCGCATGCAAAGAGAGCTTGCGTCCTGTATTCAAGAAAGCGGTTTTACCCAGCATCCTTTGCGGCTATACTCAGCTAGTAAACAAAACTCGCTTGGCGAAGTGCATTCTGGGTAAAAAAACCCGCTTTTACTCCAGTCGATTGTAGGAAGAAGAAAAATCCACATTTACCCGGGTAATAACCGGAATGCGGTTAAAAGCAGGTTATTTCCGGAGTCGAAATTGTCCATGTAAACGCGGCTATTGAGCACTTGCTCCATATGTTGTCGATGAGTGATTGGTGGTCTCGGGCTTCCAGCCCAGATTTCGAATCCAGCGCTCTGACCACTAAGCTACCTTCGGCTGCCCAACTGAAATTGCTGGTGCAATACTTTGAATTTTGGAAATAATTCTAATCAATTATGGGCTATCTCAGCAATCCAGCATCTCCGGTAAATCACATAAATGATTTGCATGATTAGGGATCTCTAGGGATGGCGCTACTGAACGATAATGGCGGGGTGCTAGTGACGAAATTGCTCGGAACAAGTTGGAAATCTTTTAGTTGAGAAATTATTTTGCGCGTTTCCTAAAGTTGTGAAATGTTGCCTTCCAACCTGTGTGTTGCTGGTGGTTTATCGCTGTATTAGTTGGCGAAATAATTTCATCGTCAAGCTCCATAAAAACCTTACCTTGGAAAACTGCAGACTTTAAGCCAGTTCGCTTCAACATTACATTTCCAAGGACCCCCTACCTACCAGTACAAGTGCTTTAACTGGTCGAATGGGGCCCAAAAGACAGCTCCATTTTTTTTTTTTTTCGGTCCAAAGCTGAGCAACCTCTGATCCACACCCCCAGAGGTACTGATTTGAAATTGGAACGAGAAGGATTTTGTCCTCACGAACATATTTAACGTGCCCCAGTCACCATTAATGAACACAGTGGATCTTCGACCAACTGGCATCGAACCCGAAACTCAATTATGAATCGGGCGCCTCACGGGGGCCTTCAATTCGCTTCAACCAGAAAGAAGGCTTTTTGACGCTTTTTTGTCTAACAACAAAAGTGCGAAAGCTAAAATAAATTTTTTTAAATGAGTAACCTCATACGTGAACTTTTGATTCCTGAAATTCCAAGCCGGCCAGTGACTTAGTCAGTAGAGTAAATGTATCTCGAATATTAAATAAAGCTTTTAATATCAATGAGTACTTTAATATTGCCTTAAAATAATGAAATTAAAATAAGTTTTATTGACTACTAGAAAATCGCTCGTCAAGGTATGACGTGTGAAAATTGCTTCTACATTTGAACGAAGCCATTGCCTGTTTGGTGATAGTTTGATAGTTGAAATTGTATCCCTCACTGCAGTGGATTAACTCACAACTTCAGTAGGTAGCGTTCATTGTTGACCACTTTTTCGTTCCTTCATCCCCCTGAAATGACAGTCTTACCAGCAAAACAGTTAAGCGATTGGATCCAATTCAGCCTTGTCAAAATAAAACATTTCGCTGTTTGTCAAGCATTACCAAAAAATATTATCAAATTATCATGCTGTGGCGCGAGTTTTGCTGTTGATGATGTCAGCGTTACTCGATCATTCGCTATTATATATGTGAGAAATTTATTCATTAAGATTTAAGTAACCGTATCCATTTCAGTCTCGTCAAAATAAAGCGTTTCCCTGCATGTCAAACATTACCAAAACATATTATCAAATTATCATGCCGTGGCGCGAGTTTCATTGTTGAAACTCGCTGGTTACTCGATCATTGGCTATTATATATATGAGGATGATAAAATTATTTTTACTATGTACATTGAAGTAATTAAAATAATTTTGTGGTAAAAATGAATGATCTGTAACTAAACACGAAGTACGGTGCATAACATTCATTAATACTAAGCTATATAGCATTTATGTATGAATTTTAATGCATTTACATGTGCTTAATCAGGAATGCTCATCCTACTCAAGAGCAATGGCGCACATAGCAAAAAAAAAAAAAAAAAAATGTGCCTCAATGGCGGAGTTTCGCAATGACACCCCTTCCCCCACCAGGTGGGAACGCCTGCTTAATTCTTTTCTTTTAGGTTGTGCCTTTTATAAAAGTTTTTTTTTTCTTTTTTAAATTACCCTGACTAGTAACTAATGCAAACTTGAATTTAAATACAATACCTCTCCCTGACGTATTCACAGGTGTCTCATACAAGTGTCATCCTGTAAATAGAGCTCATTATGATAAGGGTTTACTATATTTATATTAGTTGAAAAGAAGAGGGTGTGATTTGCGTTTTTCCTCCTTAGTTGCGCACCATTCTTAATGTCATTCGCCTAAAAATCATAAAAAAAAAGTTCTTCCGAATAGAAAGTGGAGAAAAAAAAGGATCTAATTATTCCCTTGCGTAGTTTTTTGATTCCAAATGACACTCGCTCAGCCCCAACCGTGCAATGCAACGCGAAATGAGTTTTTCAAATACCGGAATGTATTTTAGCAATTTCACCTCTTTCATTTTACGGTTTTCCTCTTTGCTGTGAGAAATAATTTCGCTGGTTTTCTTAAGCGTGGCTTTTAGAAATAAAACACTGTAAAGGGTAGGGCGTGGAGCTCTTTTTTAATCTCTGGTATGCATAAATTATGAAAGGAAACATGAAAAATATGTGCTTTTTAACCTAGAAGCATGGATTTTTTTTTCTAGGTAAAATGCTCTTTTAGAGAATGTTTTTTTTTTCCTCTTTCAAGTTTTTTGGGGCAAAAATTTTTTGAGAATAATATTAAAACAGCTTTTCTCCCCCTTTAAATCTCTTGTGCTCTTTCAACTTTTGATTAAAACTTGAAATTTTATCATTGGGTCGACCTATTTTATATTTCTTTTATATTATACTAGTGGTACCCGCACGGCTTCGCCCGTAATAGAAAAATTAAAAGGTCTTTTGGTTCGCCTGTATATTTACAAATGTATGGTGAATTTTCTCGCCAATTGGCTTGTACTCATGTTACGGTTCCACGTAATGATAATTTCGTAAATTACTCGTCCATTTTATAATATTTTTGTTCTTAAAATTGGAATAGAAAAAGAACCACATCGAATTTTCGAAAAATCGCTTCAAGGTGCACACCCCCATGCTACAAACTAACTTTGTGCCAAATTTGATGAAAATCGGCCGAACGGTCTAGGCGCTATGCGCGTTACAGACATCCTACAGACATCCTCCGGACAGAGAGACTTTCAGCTTTATTATTAGTAAAGATGAAACTAGCTTCAGAATATTTTGCTAATATTGCAAAGCTATTCTAATGCACACCGTGGAACAGTATGTTTGCTCTGATTGCAGATACGTGTTTCGGGACTTCTAAGGAGGCCTTTTTTCAATGCAAAGAGGTCTGAACTTTTAGATGTAAAGTCATCCGAGAAAAGCTATGCTCTTTTCTTACACTTTTTTGCATTGAGAAGGAAGTTCCTTGAAACCCCGAAAGACTGTCTGAAATCTGCAAGTTTATACTTTATCAACTTTGTTTACTACTGTTGCCTCATAATATTCGAAAAGTCTTAAATGAGCAAATGGTTTCCAACTGCAGCATTTTGAATTTTTAGAGTGCAACTACACTCTAAAAATTCAAAAACCTTCTTGGATAATAATAATGGACAGCTGATGTGCCTGATTTCTGTCAGTAAGATATCTGGACGAGAAAAAAAACACCCAGAAAAGTTACCTGCTAAAAGTCAGTACACCTTTTGAAATTAACCTGGAATCTTCCTAAAAAAAATTTAGAAGTTTTCCCAATAAAAGCCAGTTACGTTTTTGGATTTAATGTTGAATGTTTCCATAAAAAACTATTTTTATAATAATATCTTGGCTTCTCCCTGGTGTACCAGTGATTCGCTTAGCTCACTTCGGCAATATGGCGGGTGCTAAGGCAGTATTGCAAGCAAATAATGAACAGCTTACTTGCCAGCAATTCTTTCTCAGCTACATGCCCCATAGATTACATTTACGCCTCAATTCTGGGCTCGGCCTATCTAGGAGAGCTTTAATCGAGCTAAATTCAAAACACCCAATAAACAAGCTGAATATGTTTCGACACTGGTAGCTAAAAGTATTTTTCACAATAGTGAGAAGCGCACATTCATGAAATTTGTTGCTATTCAGGAAACCTTTTCGAAAAGATACTTGATTTTCACAGGAAACTGTTGTAAAATCGTGAAATCCCGAAACCTTACCTGAAAATAATGCGTTCCGTTTCGGAATTTTTCTAGTGTAGTCTCTTTTTATATTACGAGTATCAGAAATTTATTTACCATTTAAAAACGATGAAATAAACTGGAAAACAGTATACATGAAACATTAAACTGAGGTTCCATTTAAATATTAAAACTTTGCAAACACCGTGATACCCTGCTATTTGTTTCAATTCTGCCCGTAAAAAAAATCCCTTCAAAATGCCTTTATTAAATCCAAAAAAAGGAAAAAAGAGAAGGGGAGATTGCGTGCAAAAAATTCGGATGGATTTCAGTGATGAACCGTACCCCAAAGAATTCCTTTCTTTTCTCCTTTTTTGATGGAGGTCCGGGGTTATGGGAACTGAAGATAACCCCATTCCCCACTGGAATCGTCTGCAAATACCCACCTGCCGTGTGGCTATATGTTACGTTATTCTTGATTTTACAAGCAAGTTTTTTTTTTCCTTTGCCCGTTTCGAATAAATTTTGCACCATGTGCTTTAAAACAGGGTTTTTTTTTTTTAGTTGTGAAAAGAAATTTGTCTTCGTCAGCTAATATCATAATTCCTTTGATGTTTTTTTTTTTTTTGGTTAAATTTTAACACCTCATTTGCTTGAAAAAGTATGTACATTTTAGAGCAAATTATAAAATAATGATCTTTAGAACAGCGTTTTGAAAAAAATGTCCATCCTTTAAATACCGGTATAACTATGCCCAAATTAAAAAAAAAAAAAAACTATGTTTTGCATTTGGGCAATTCCATTGTGACGGGTATGACACTCAGACATAATTTTTACTGGTTGAACCAACATTTTGAGCACTAAATCGGTTAACAAAACAAAGTATTTTAATCATGTTTAACTATGCATTTTCTTAAATAATTGAGCTGAAACAAAACTGCAGGAGTTTTCAATTTTTTAAAAAGAAATTTTTAAAATTTTGTGACGGTTGTGACATTTGCGAGACATGAGTTTTCACCTGCTCTCATGTTTCTAGAAATTCCTGCATTTTAGAGTATCATGACAAAAGCAATTTCTCTATTAAAAGACATTCAAATAAAGCTTAATACATGACATTTATGATGAATTTGAATTTTATTACCGAACAGCATTTTTTTTTTTTTTTTTTCGTGGTTTGACATTCTGCCAAATTTGCAACTTGGATGAACAACATCTAGAAAAGCAGTGCTCAGTACATAATAATAAAGTTGGAAATAGTGAATATATATTCATATTCCGTAAGAAAGAAAGCTAGTTATGGTGTATATTTATTTTAGCACTTCTTTAATGGCAATTAACGAAATTAGGCCGAGTGTAACTGGTTTTGGTAATTACAAATAACTTTTCGGTAGAAATATCACTTTTTTCGCGAAAAATTCAACAGGGCAGGGTCATCCATAAGTCTGCATATCTTTACTTATTTTTTCTTTTTTGAAGTTAATATGTAAAACAACAGTGTAATGCAAATGCAATGCACTCCTACTAATAATTCAGTGCTTTGTATTACTGCCTTGGAGGACTAGTGAAATGAAAAAAAAAAAAAAAGTGCTATATCAGGTGTTAGTATAATCTCACTGGCAGAAGATATACCATTTGTGTTGCAGTGATAGTTATATTTTACAATGTAAACTTTGCAGTCTTTTCAATTTAAACATTTTCAAACCTGCTTTCCCGAAAGTTGTCCCTTCCTCGGACTTCATCTCTTCATTAATTCTAACTTGCAGACGACATTCACTCAGACTACACTACAGTGAAACCTGTATAAGTTGACCACTCGCGGTGCCCAACTTTAGTGGTCATCTTAAACAGGTGGTCAACTTATAGAGGATGATTTATATGATTAGGGCTAATTCCGTGCCTGAAAACAGCGGTCAACTTAGACAGGTGGTCAACTTACAAGGGTGTGTGCAGTTCAATTTTCGTTATCTTCACTGCACAGTTAAATAAATGAAAAGTTTGTTTCGACTTAGCTCAATTTAACAATGTCGACTTTATTTAGCCACTCACAATGCGACTGTCCCTTTGTACACAAAATGGTGAAAAACGTTCTAGTTGTCTTATGGTCAGTATAAAATCCCCTGCCCTGGAAAGAAGCACTAGTGTGTTATACATGTTTCTAGATTGAGCTCTATAGCAATCAGAACATTTTTTCACTTTTCATAATTGAAAAAATTATATTTTCAGATCAAATATGTTAGCACTTTAAAATGTCCCTTACAGCATATTTTTCATGCTGCAATTACTTACTTCCATAAGGGAGCAAATTGTATTATCTTTTATCTATGCATAACTTGTAAATATGATGATAGGTTAATGAAACTTTTAATTTCATCTTGATAACCTGTGCCATAATTTTGGGCGCAGTTTACTTGTTGCATCAACTTCAGTGTCTCTGATATTACTCTTCATCCCATGAAAATAATTTGACAGAGGCATTTTCACAAATTACAAATATAATGAAAATCAACTGAAGTTGCGATTGCCAAACAAAGTAGTTGGCGTACATTAATGTGAATTCATTTAAAATCTATGGTTGCATATAGTACAGGAGAAGGTGTAACAACGTTCACATATGAGACAGTGAGAAGCAAAGGGATGTAAGTGGATATTTTCAAGTTTTGAGAAAAACGCGTTTAAAGATAACGTCCTAGGTAGGTTTTCATTGATTTTTTTTTCTAAATCATGCTGTTCAGCATCTCCTACCAGGGCTACTAGTACTATCTCTTGCCTCAAGAGAGAAGAGATTTCCCTACTATTTGTACTGGTTATCTCCAAATTTTTAATTTTGCCACTTACATCCCTTTGCTTATCATTGCATCATATGTCAATTTGGTCACAATATTCCTTATCCAGAATATATATTATGTTTATGCATTTTATAGGATTTTTTTTTGTCAGGAGAATGTACATATTTTACATTTCATATTACTTCTTATCAATTGTACTTCTTTCAAATGGTTACCGATAATTCAACTTTTTCGATAATTTTGTAGCGCATTGAATAATTATCAATCGTTTAAATATATGTTTCATTAACTGCATCGATCTGTATCCATTTGTTAAATACAAATTATAACTGCATAGTCCGGCTCTTATTCTTTTTTATTCTCGCATTAATAATTTCAAGGTACGCTTTCATCAGTGAAACTATTTTCTTAAACATCTTTACATCTCGAAATTTACAAGCTTTTGAGGAAGAGATAAAGATGTAGAATAAGTGGTGATAAAGAAAAACAAAAAGATCCTCCGCCTATGTTGCAAAACATTTACCTCCTCCACACTCTCTTTAATAGCTTTCTAATGTTGCTTTTCGGGGAGAAGCTCAATAACAACTCAACTCGTAGGTGGAAACCGTTGAAACGGTGAACGTGGAACATGGTTGCAAGCTGTGCTGAGGCGTAGCGACTTCTTTACGAGGACTGAAAATGATTTTTTTTTTTTAGTTTTACTTACGGTTTTATTTTCTCCTCGTTTGACTATTTTTCGCTCGTATTTTTGCCCCAATGTGCAGACGTTTTAAATAATTTAAAAATAATTTTTCATTTATTTTTTTCTTTTTTGTCAGTAGATGACAGTTTATCGTGTTCTTTCAGGATTACGTTTGTTGCTGAGAAACAGTGCATTGTACTTTTTTTTCTAATTCTTTATTAAGTAGTGTCGTGTCTATGGTAGGACAAGATGTCACAACCAAGTTACAGTGACGTCACTGCATGTCACAATGGTCAAAGTCACAAAGTAGAATTTACGCTTCACTGGAAACGCAGTTGTGACATGTTTTTTGTGACTTCATTGCAACATTGCTGCAGCAAGTGATTTGTGACCAATCACTTTGTGACATTTTGAAGGCGTCACTGCAATATGACTTTGTGACTTCACCACTGCCTGACATTCGAACGTGACCCGTGACCTACCGCAACCTGTTGATGTTTTTACAGGGACGGTTTTACATCTTTGATCACGCGATGGGGACCCTTATGTGATCGTCAATCGTCACGGATTTTTTTTTTGAAATGAAAACTTCTTTAGGAGCGTTGAGCACTTTTGAGGTGGGAAAAAACCATCCATTTCAGGACACCGAAAAGCCGTCACCTCACCAACACCGGAATACAGCGCATGCGCGGCTTCTCTCTGCTCCTATACGTGCGATTTTTTTTGTTAAAATTACGAAGCTCAGTGGCACGATCGGCAGCGCATCAGTCTCAAGAATCGAACAAGCTGCCCATTGTGAGTTTGGTCCTCACACTCATGTAATATTTCTGAAGTGAAAATTTCTTTAGTCGCTGGGTATTTTTTCAGATGAGAAAGAACAATGTTTCTGATATCGGTGAGACATTGTGTTTGCCGTTGCCAAATTGAAAATGGACAGCTAATGGGGTCGTTCCCAAAATTTTTAAAGTATTTTTTTTCTGAAAGAGCATGCTTAAAAACATATGATCTGACCATTTTTTAAATAATTTGTTTAAGTTTAAGATTAAAAAAAATACTTAAATCGGAGCTCTTTCATTGTTTACGGCTTCTGACGATGACATCACAAATGATGAAATGCCATTCAGTGTTGCCATTCACAGTGCAAAATATTCAATTCGCATCTTTACTCACGTGTATTGGCAACGATATGGTTGATAGCAAACGTAGAGTGCAGTATTTAATTCGCATTTTGATTATCATAATGTGGAAACGTGGTAGAAAGATGTGACAAAGTGCATCATTTGTGACGTCATCAAGACCACACTTTGTTTGAAAAATCGGACATTAAAAAAAATTAATTAAGAAAAAAAAAAAACTGTTGGGAAAATGAAAGCATTTTCTGGGTCAATATATATATATATATATATATATATATATATATATATATATATATATATATATATATATATATATATATTTATTTTTTTGCGGTTTATATTTAATCGGTTAAGTTTACAAGCGCAATATGAAAATTTCTGAATGAAAATGTATTTATTTATTCTAAGGACGCTTTTGCATTGCTTCAAGATAAAATTGGGAAGAGCTTAGATGATTTGCCAATGATTTTGAGTGATGAGTTCAACGTAAACTTTGCAGTGGATAAAAATCTACCATTAATTGAATATTTAAATGGAGAATTTAATTTAACGATATTTGATGATTTCAATCTTAGCACAACGAGATATAAAAGTGCAGTTGATGCAATCTTCAAACGATATTTAAACAAATTCGAAGCAAAGTTTTTTATTTCTTATTTTAGCTACCATAAACCTATATTATCAGTTTTGGATTAAAAAATGATGATAATGATGTCATGGCATAAAAAAATCATGATATTGACTATGAATAATATATATATATATATATATATATATATATATATATATATATATATATATATATATATATATATAAATTTTGAAAAAAAAATTGGATTTTTTAAAAATTTAAATCATATTTTTTTCAATTTAAATCTTATTTATTTATTTATTTTTTGACATGAACCCCAAATTATCTGGCATGCCTCAAAATTCGAATTCTCCGGCATGCTGTACAATCTGACGGCATATCGGCTTTTCCGCCAAGTCAAATAAAGAGGGTTAATACAGTAAATTGATTGCATATAAAGTTTAGTTTGTGTATTGTTTGTTATTTTTATGCATGGAAAACTGAATAACACAAACTAAGACTTTATTTTCTAATATTTCCTGTATTTTCATCAATATTTACTTTTTAAACGAACATAAATAGTCCAACCAAAATGTATATAATTGATTCTCGCATTGCTGATAAACGTTAAAACTAGACTGTGGCTAATATTTTGAATCTACAAATTATGAAACTTTAATTTTTGACACTTTATATAGTTTTAAACACACACCATACACGCGCGTATTATTAAGTTTTCACAAACATACCAATTTTTTTTTGTATCATTAAGTTTTCACTTCTGTCAGCAGTCCCATGACTGCCTCCCCCCCCCCCATATGATACACATTTTAGTCATTATGCTGTTACGTGGTTGACCTCTAGACAACTAAACTTATTAAACATTTACCGTTTTGTCCAAAGTTAGTCTCTTTGGTGTTTGTTCTACATTCAGAGTAACAGATAAGTCTTTTAATAAATTCATCTTGAACTGTATTCGAATTCGGCAGTATAACTACTACAACATTTTTTTCTTGTATCAAATCTAAGTTAATTTTTCATTTTAATATCAAATTTATTTAAAAGAAAAATATTTTTGTTATAGATCTTGTGTATTTCAGAATTGAAGCCCAAATTTAAACTAATCTGAGGTATAAAAAAAATAATAATAAAAACCTAGCAGTTAGTGTTTTGTTGATTTGTTCACAATGTAAGCGGCAAAAAAAAAAGTTGAGTTGAAATCGAAAAAATCCCTTTGTTGTGGAAAGGGAAAGGAAAAAAATGTCCTCATTAAGCGTAGAAAAATGACGGACGTCATTTTTAACGGTCAAGTGAAAACAATAAACAATTCGTGATTGCTAAAAAAAAAAAAACGTAATTTAACTGGAATTGAGTCCGATAATGTAATCAACACAGTACAATTAATATCGGCTTTGTCAAAATATAGGAAACCAGTCCCCTCCCCCTCCCTCACTTGAATTTTGCTGTCTTCGACCAAATATTCATCTCAAAAGTTACTACTAAAATTATTCCTGAAAACTTCCTTCAAAAGAATCACTCGAAAATGGATGTTTCTATTATAAATTTCTTCGAAAAATCACTCTGAAAGAGAGCTTTCATTATGAATTCATTCGAAAGAATAATTAGAAAAAAAATCACTCAATTACGAAAGTTTCCGTAATAAAAAATTGAAACGTTGCAATTGAACTTTCGAAAGATTCAGAATAAATCGATTAATATTCATTCGATTATACTCCTTTGATTATGCTCATCGATAAATAGCTAATACTAATATCTTTTTAAGTATCTAATGAAATGTTTACATATAGTAAAATTTCGATGTTTTTGTTCAGGTGAACTATAGATTCTTATAAATGTTTGCTAAAGGGAAGTTCAGTTGTTTGTAATTGTTCAAGGGTCTGAGTTATAATTTCTCTTCCCCTCTAAACACATGACAGGCCTAAAAAGAAGCTTGTTTTTAGCTTTTAGAATCAAAATTTGCCCTTGATACTTTTTCTAATACGAATATTTTGTTATTTTGTACAGATGTGGAATATGATTAAAACTGCCGAAACGGCAAACAATAAATAGTAAAAAATATATTCTCCGATTTTCGTTACGAAACATTTAACTCTTCCATACACTCTCTTTAATAGCTTTCTAATGTTGCTTTGCCGAAAGAAGCCGATCTACCACTCAACTCGAAGGAAGAAAATCTTAAAGGAACACGAAAGCATTTTGCAAGCTGTGTAAAAAAGGAACTATCCATCTTCAAGCAGTTGCGAATTTTTTTTATCCCTGCTAGCTTAAAATCAGACGATGCATTGTTTCATTTGTTATTATCCTTTATTTTTTCCCCCGTGGTTGGCAACGAAGTGTATATAACCAGAAAAGTTTCTCTCCGTTTTCCGTAAGATTTGCTCTTTAAGATATTAAAATGTCAGCAGTTTTTCTTGTGGTTTCTTTCCGCAAAGCATTTTCTTCTGAAGAATGTTTTCCAGATTATAGTTTTATTCAGAAACTTGCGGCTAAAATGCATTGAGGGAATATGTATCTTTTATTTTTTATTTTTATTGATCGATTACACTTCAAAGTCGGAAGTATTTTACGAAGCGTCTGGATCTCGTCTACAAATGCGATTCCTTTTCTAGCTTAGGGGTCGGAAACCTTTCTGGAGTTAAGCGCCAAGTGGTAAAATTTATTTTTAAAAGGGCAAGTATTAGTACACACATTGCTAACATTCGAAAAAATTATTCATATAGGGCATGTGGGGTAAAGTGAAATACAGTAAACTCCCGATTATCCGCGGAATTGGGTGGCACAAGTGCCGCGAATAATAAAAATCGCGGATAACCGCAAAAAGATAAAATGGGGGACAAATCAGGTAAAAATTGTCCTATCTCAAATTCTTAACTGTATTGATGCATAACACTTTCTGCAAACAGTGAAAATATATATAGAGTACAGTACAAATGTTTTGTATTTTTGCACAACCGAACGTAACATCAATAACAAACAAGTGTATGTACGATGAAGAACGCACAATAATAATAATAATAATAATAAAATTAAATCAAATCAATCAAACAAGCAAAAACAACTGAGTGTAAATTTACAATTTTTCAAAAAAAAAAAAAAAAATAAAATAAATAAATAACAGCCACTGGTATTCGCTTTTTACTGCGAAAATACATGTTCGTGATTGTTGATTGATTCGCGGATAATCCGCCCCGCGGATAAACCGCTCGCGGATAATCGGGAGTCTACTGTAGTTAAGATGTCTGAACTTTTTCAAAATGAACACATTGGAAATTTATTTTGAAAATTACAGCACATAAAGAAAGAACATTCTATTTTATCATAAAACTTGCATTGAAACAGTTTTCTTTTATTTTTAGCAGTAAATTTGCGTCTTCAAAAAATAAATAAAAAAAAAATAAAATAAATAAATAAATAAAAATAAAATAAATAAATGAAAAAAGTAGAAAAAGTCACTTTTTTTTGCAAGGGGAAAAGTGAAAAATAAGATACTTTTCTAATGAAATTTTTTCTATTCAATTATAGAAAATATTTTTTATCAAATGAATCGGTAAATAAAACATTTAATGAATAATTGAAAAGATTCTGAAACAATAAAAAGAAAATCAAATTAGCTAATAAATGTATGAAGAAAAATAAATATATATACCAGTAAAAGAGTGAATAAGTGAATGAATGAATAAATAAGTGAATTTCTAAATGGAGGAAGGTAAATCAAGGGAATTAATAAATGAATACGTAAGTGATTTAGTAAATGATTGAGCAAGTAAACAAAGTAAACTATTTCACTTTGCCCCGCATGTACTTGATTGATTGTAGGAATATTTAAATTACAAATAAGCTTAATATCAACTAAATAAATATTTCACTGAGGATTAGACAGTCTCAATTAATATTTACAATGTTATTCACAAGAATTTCATCATTTTGTAATACAAAAATAAATTTTGACTTGCAACAAAATATCGCAATATAAGTATCAATTTTTGAAATTCGCCTGTATTATCATATGCTTTAAATTTTGAGGGTATTTTTTCCTGACTGGTATATATTACATGTACTACTTATATGTACTATTACATGTACTATATAATTAAAATATTACCAGATAGGTGACATTAAAAGCAGAGTAAATATTTCACTGTTATTCACGTTCCCCTGCTAATGATTATTTGCAGAATAGGATTTACAGATTTGAGACCCCGTCGCAATACACTTTTGGGTCATTCCATACAGATCCAACGGATGAGTTCGCTCGACCATTTTTAATTTTTTTGAAACTCATATCCCAAAAAGATGCATATGAATGATGTTTAAAACCACTTTTATTTTTTCTCTAACCTTAACCCTTGATTTTTTAGAGGTCGTCGAAAGTGATTTTCGCAGTCAAAAATGGGACTTTTAGACCTTTGCATTTTGGCCAAAATCTATTTGAATTACATTTATGACAGTTAATTTTACGCTTTTATGTTAAAGTGCATAAGATGATAGTCTCACATGCTGAGTTACTTGGCTGTAGCTTAATAATAAAAATAATGGCAGCAGGCCAAAGTTCAAGGTCAAATGTAAAATTTTTACTCATTTCAAAGGGTCATAACTCGCTTAGGGGATAAAAACACAAAGTGAAATATGGCAAAAACTAATCACTGGAGTCACACTAATGAGAAAATATAGCTGTATTTGTGTGTTTGTTTACCCTTGACAAATTACAGCCCCTCAAAGATCAGAAAATTGAGAAAAATGACATTTTTAGACCCCTGTAAACCAAAAGGGGATGGAATTAAAAATGAAATTTCTTGGCCAATTGAATATTCCATTCAAGTACTATACATGTTATATACAGTCGGACCTCCATATATCGAAGTAGCAAATTGCCGGGAAAAAATTCGATATATAGAAATTTCGATATATAGAAACAATCTAATTTTCTCATAAAAATATCCTAAAACATTAAAATCAAAGCTAATTTTCGTGCATGAAACCCAATTTCTAATTTATACGAGCATTGGATTAAACGAAAGTTAATAATTGAAAAATTAACAGAAATTACATTTTTGTGCCTTCATACATCTTCATTCTTGGCAGTTTAACTTGATCCGCAACATTAGGGGGATTTTCGTTTTGACAATGTAATCCGAGAGAAAAGTAAAAAATCAATCTACTTAACTTGAATTATTTTTACTAAAGCTAAAAAGACTAGGAATGATAATCAACAGACAAAAAGGATAACTTGAAACTAATTTTACAGTGTTAGTGGTTACAACTAAAATTTGAAATAAACTCGAGGGAATTTAAGAACTCCAGAACGGAACAACGACTTATCTACACACCCCTCAAACCCAAATTTCTTATGAGTTTCTTAGCAACCGTTGGTAAACATGATTTTCTCCCGTAACCTTCATTTTTCATGAGACAAACAGTCTAAAGTAGGGGAAAAAAACCTACGAATGTCTCGAAAAAAATTTCGATATATAGAGATTTTTTCGATATATAGAAACAATTTTTCTATGTAATGAACATTGAAATTTGCTGGGATTTCGATATATAGAAAATTTCGATATGTGGAAGTTCGATATATGGAGGCTCGACTATATTGTTTTGTGTATTTGGTTTTTTAAAAAGATACAAGTCCTTGAAATTGAGCAATTTTGCTAGTTAATTCACACTCTAAAACAGAAATAAAAAGTGTGAAAACTTCATTGCACTTTCTTAAATGGCCTATATAATATATTATACCAAAAAAACATATTTCAAGTACAAAAAAAACTAGTTTAATTTGATAACTTGAAAAGTATTTGGGTATGAATTAGTAGTTCATACTTGATTGACAGCTTAAGTAGTTAATTTATAGACTATCTACACACACAAATTTTAAATACACACTAACATATGCTCTGTACATTAACATATCTAAATTGCCTTAAATATATGCAAAAACATTACATATACAAAAGTTAAATTTTAAAAAGTGCGTTTTTTATTTCTTGTTTGAGTGTAGTATTGAAAAAATGAACTCACCTAGTAGTCACCTAGTAAGTTGTAATGGTGACTCAAGTATATGGCGTTTTGGAATGCTTTACCAAGGCACATTCATAATTTGATACTTTGAAAATGTACTATGAGCAAGACAGTGACAGGGGTTCTAAATTTAGTGATCAACACAAGCTATGTAATAACTTTTCTGACAATAATGGGCATTTTCTTTTGATAGTCTTTTTAGTAACACACCATTCTTCATACCTATTGCTAGGAGACAATAATTTTACAGTGATAATATTTAAATACGGTGGCATAAAGCAGTGATTAAATGTTGTATTGGGAATTTTATTTGCAGATTTAAACATTTCTTGCAGCATTTTTTCAGCTAGTTTAATATACTGAATGCTCACAAGGATACATGCAATGTTTAGTAGCAAAAATGCAGAAGGTATACATTTCTGTATGAATTAAAATGTGACTTCTAGTAGTTCTTTGCAAGATAGTCTTAGTAGTATCAATTCTTTTTACGATTCTTCTGATTCTGCTACAATGTCCATTACCGTGTGATATTGCATAGAAATGCCATTCAGCTCTCAAGTTGACATCCGTTTCGTGATTACATAAATTAAGAAAGTTCTTTCTATTTTTGTTGTGTATTTGAGTAAAGTATTTCAGTACGCCACATGCTGTGTCACCACTAGAACTATAGTACTACTGTGTGAGTTCATTTTCTTAAAACTATACACTGAAGCAAGAAATGGAAAACGCACCTTTTTTTCCTTTCAACTATGTAGATAATGCTTTTGCACGTGTTTAGGCAAGTTACATAAGTTAATGTACAGAGCAAATGTTTGTATGTATTGAAAATGTGTGTGTGTAGATAGTCTATAAATTAACTACTTAAGCTGTAAATCATGTATGAACTACTCATTTATGTCCAAATATTTCTAAGTTATTAAAATAAAATAATTGTTTTTATACTTAAAATATCTTTTTCCAGTGTAATATATTACATAGAGCACACTATACGTAATTTAAGAAAGTGCAATGAAGTTTTCACACTTTTTATTTATGTTTTAGAGTGTGAATTAACTAGCAAAATTGCTCAATTTCAAGGACCTGTATCTTTTTTAAAAACCAAATACACAAAACAATATATATAACATGTATAGTACTTGAATGGAATATTCAATTGGCCAAGAAATTTTATTTTTAATTCCATCCCCTTTTGGTTTACAGGGGTCTAAAAATGTCATTTTTCTCAATTTTCTGATCTTTGAGGGGCTGTAATTTATAAAGGGTAAAGAAACACACAATTACAGCTATATTTTTTCATTAGTGTAACTCCAGTGATTAGTTTTTGCCATATTTCACTTTGTGTTTTTATCCCCTAAGCGAGTTATGACCCTTTGAAATGAGTAAAAATTTTACATTTGACCTTGAACTTTGGCCTGCTGCCATTATTTTAATTATTAAGCTACAGCTACGTAACTCAGCATGCGAGACTATCATCTTATGCACTTTAACATCAAAGCGTAAAATTAACTACCATAAATGTAATTCAAATAGATTTTGGCCAAAATGCAAAGGTCTAAAAGTCCCATTTTTGACTGCGAAAATTACTTTCGACGACCTCTAAAAAAATCAAGGGTTAAGGTTAGAGAAAAAATAAAAGTGGTTTTAAACATCATTCATATGCATCTTTTTGGGATATGAGTTTCAAAAAAATTAAAAATGGTCGAGCGAACTCAACCGTTGGATCTGTATGGAATGACCCTTTTGTGAACCTCTTTGTGTATAATGAAATTATATAGAACATATGTGCATTTTTTGAATCTTCTTCCTGGTCATTCTGGTCTATTTGCTATAAAACATTTATAATCAATGTGAAATAAAAGCATTTATTCTACGTTGTTGCAGAACATAAAACACCAGCTGAAAAATAAACATAGTTTCAATGACTCAATTTTAGTAGTTAAAAATACAAATGAATGTAAAGAATAATCGATATGCAAAAATCAAATCCATTAGAATATTATATTTTCGGTTCTCGATAACCAGGGCGAATCCAGGAAACTCGTCCACAATTTGGCAGGACGAAAGAGGCAGCGCGAAAAACCTGTCGTGTACAAATTCAGGAAATTGCTGCATTTTCAAACTCGGCCACTTTTTGGTCCAACTTCATGCAACTTTCGAAGCTTTCATCATCAAACCTTAGAGCAGGAATTAAAATGGAGGGAGGAAGTCCAATCATTGGCTTAGCAAAAGCTGACCTCTAAGACCCCAAGTCACTTGACTCAGCAACGTCGAATCTCGAATGGTCGGCATGTTTTGCGTGAAACAAGTGAACGAAACCTGATTTCTTTCAATTCTTTTCTTTAAAATCTGCCATGTGACTTAGGGTCTCCGTTTCGTGAAAGTCTTCGCTCCCTCCATTTTATATCATCTCAAACTCAATGCCTCAAACCTGCTTCTTGTGAGTCATTATGCTGAACATGTTTCACTCTTGAGTGATAAGTTTTTTTTTACACTGAAGGATTATCATCTAAATGTTTTTTATTTTCCGCTGAATGATTCGGATGATTTACAGTGATTCGAAATGTTCCCTAAGTTATTAGAATTTTCACTGAACGGTTAGGATTTTTCACTGAGTGATTTAGATTGTCTTCACTGAGTGATAAGGATTTTTTGCTAAATGATAAGGATTTTTTGCTGAATGATAAAGTTTTTTAAGGATTTTTTACTGAGTGATAAGGATTTTTTACTGAGTGATAAGGATTTTTTACTGAGCGATAAGGATTTTTTATTGAGTGATTAGGATTTTTTATTGAATGATTTTAATTTTCACTGAATAATTAGGATGTTTCGCTGTATGATAAAAATTTTCCCTTGAACATTTATGCTTTTCTCTGAGTGATTAAGGTTTTTCACTCCGTTACCAAGATTTATACAGAAGTTGACTGAAGAATTTTTTTAAATTTATTTTTTCTACTTTTTATTACAGACGTCAGTTCCTCCTACCTAGGGATGCGTGTTATTTTATTTGAAAATATTTTCAATAAATAATGTATGGCATGAACATTTCAATGATCTGTAACACAGATAAAAATAGTTTAAAAAAAAAAAAAAGGAAAATGTGGGGTAATAGATTGCGAGATAAAAATGCGAAGCAACAAACCTGAAATCGTCAGTCGGAGTTTTACTTGCTTGAGGTATAATAATGACTTAAAACAATAGAAATATTTTCTGCTTGCACCTCTTGACGCAGAAAAAAAGCAAAAGTATATTAAGTCCCTTCTCTTTCTTTTGGCGATTTTCCTCTTTGACAGTTGGTGACGATGCCGAAAGAGGCAGCCTGCGAAGTGGAGAGCAATTTCACGCTGCCACAATTTTGTCCGAAGGAATTTGCCGAAGAAGAGTTTCCCTTCCGCGGGGGTGGGCTTTCGTGCGGGGTGCTGAATTCCAAGAAGGGGGATGAGGGAACGACCGTTTCTATCCGGCAGATGGTTTCGAACTTCATTTTCGTTACCCATATCTATCTATCTATCTGTCTGTCTATATGCGAGGGATGTTCGGAAAAGTAAGTTCCGTTTTGAAATAAAAACAGATAAAGTCACCAATTTCCGACTATTTGACTTCAAATTTGGAATAACCATTCGTAATGCCGCATGAAGATGATCCGTTGTTTTGGAAGGTTTCAGAATTTATTTTATTGATTCATTATATCGAACGTGAAAACGGACCACATGGATCAGTTTCGCGTACAGCATTCTCATTTGCGGATAACCTTTACAATGCTGATATATTTTTTTTTGTGTGTGTGTGTGTGTGATTATTTTGCTGAAAGTTTCAGTAAATTTCTATTAATCTTTATTTTTAAAGATTAAGTGCTAAAAAATTCTTTACGGTCTCTGAATTCGAAATTGTATAGAAAAAAGTCTGGAACTGTCGGGGAATTTTATTTCTCTTAAAAATGTTTGTAAAATCCTGGAAAATTGTAAAAATGAACTTGCGTCATAAACTTCTTTAGTATGCAGATTATTATGTTTAGCCATTGCATGAAAACGGGAATGAGTATACGCATTTGCATATCAAGCGAGCATTATCCACGTGTGCTGAAAAAAGCATTAGAGAATGAATGCAAAAACTCTGATATTTAAATGCATAATAGTCTGTTTTCTGCATATATTTCAAAAGAAATCATAATTTTTACATTCATATAGTATGCCGTCAGAAACTCGAAAATCAAGTCAGTAATTTCATGAATTTTTTTTCCCTGGAAATTCTGGGAATGTCATTTTTGAAAGTGACTGGAATCTTGTCTATGTCTGCACTTGTCTATGTTCGGTTCAGTTTTTAGAAAGTAGCTTGCTTATGTTGTTATTTATCTTACCTGTGTTGATTTCGGCGATGTGTGGCGTAGAGTCCCACTGAAACAGAAAAAGCGCCTCAAAAAGAGCGCTGAAACACAAGTGGTAAAAATCGCATTTTTGTGATTCTTTCGCTTGGCCTGAATGTGGGGAATGACATAAAGAAGAAGGGACCGTTTGGCGATAAACGATGCTGAGGGCAATTTCACGCTGCCGCAGTTTTGTCTGAAAAATTTGCTGAGAAAGGACAGCGGAGTAAGGTGCTGGGTTTTTTTTTTCTTTATCTTTTGCGCAGGTATCTTTTTTTCTTTCTAGAAAAAGAAAGCGAAATGTACTCCCTAGTTCATTTAACATGTCCTGTTAGTAATCTTTATTTATTTATTGATGTTGTCTCGGAATTTCTTTCCAATATACTGAGTAGCTTTGAAGGCAAATGGCATAATAAATAAATGCTTTGGTAATAATGAATTAATTTAAACTCAATTGGCATGATAATTAAGTGTTTATGGGATAACGAGTGAATTTAAACTCATTTGGTATGGCGAATAAATACTCTTATAATAACTGGTAAAATTAAAAAATGAAAAAATACTCCGTTATAACAAGCAAATTTAAATTCGTCAGCGTGGTAAATAGATACTCCTGGAAAAAAAAAAGTAATAATTAATTTTTATAGCACAGAAAATAAATTCCCGTGTAATAATGAGTAAATAAAGGTTTTCTTAGTAACAGGTAAATTTTTTTTTCAGCAGCTTGGTAAATAAAAGCTTTTGTAAAAATGTGAATATAAACTCAACAGCTTAGTAAAAAATGCTCTTGAAATACCAAGGAAATAAATGTTTTCGTAATAACAGGCGCATTTATTTTCAACAGCTTGATAAATAAAAGCTTTGGTAATAACGAGTGAATAGAAATTCAACGGCTTGATAAATAAAATGTGTTTGTATGGTCGTTTATCGCGTTTGAAGACCATGAAATATCATACAAATTATTTAATGTCTCCTAAAATTCCACGTGGTGTAACTAAATTGTGTTATTCTATTTGTCAGAAAGTCAAATTTTTCTGGATTTCCATTAATCGAAACCAATTTTATAATAGTTTAGCTGAATAATTTTGATGAGAATCTCAACTTTTCGCGTCGCATTGTGGCATTACTACCCTACATTGGGTTTTCTTTGCCATAACAGTGTACATGTAAAGGAAACAAGTTTACAGTAATTCTCCAACTGCGAGACAGAAGTCGCTTGGACCGGCGCACAGTGGGGCGAAAACGCCAAAAAGCGCTTAAAAGTGTTTTTAAATCTCTCTCGCTGGTTTGTTTACTCAGGCACGTTATAATGGATTTTTCTCGATTTGTTTGGGCTCTAAGTCCAAAGATCGCAGGTTTACGCAGCTAATTCCTTTTCAGGGTCTTTCTACAGACCATTAGTGACTAATTAATATTAATTTCTAAGAGGACATAAGAGGACATTTTTTTGTAGAGCGTTTTGAAAAAAATAACTTTGAATTCCCCAGTTTTCGTTACTGATCAAAACCAATTATCTGTTTGAATATTCGATTATTCTTTTTTTTTTTTGTTCTTTTACTCTCGTCGGACACGAGAGAAATTAAATATACCCGCCATTAATAAGGAAAAATATATATAGATTGCTTCAAAGCAATTTGTTTAAATCCCCTTCGTTCATGGTTCTTCAATTTCTAAAGGCTATCTTTAGCTTTGTAGTGGACGAAGGGCTCTAAAATTCCAGTTCTGATTGCCTAAGATATAGGCCTGCCCAAATATATTAATCCGTAATTGGTTGAATATAGAAAAAAAAATAACCTTTTAAGCGGTTTTTGTCGTTTTCGCCCCACTGTGCGGCGTCAAGTGGAAAAATAGAAACGCATACGAGTTAATGAAATTAATGATTCTAGCTTCAAATATGAGACAAAAGAGCCCATTTTGATGGTAAGGTTTATTTATTCATTTGTTTTTGTTTTTTGTGAATTTTCTGTTTTTTTGATGTTTATTATTATTATTTTTTTCTTTTGTGAAGGGTTCGTTTTGATAGTTGCGTTTTTGTTTCCTTTCTGTGTTTTTTTCATTGTCAATTTTTTCCGAAGAGTAGGTTATGATAACCATGGTTTTTGTGAAGGATGTGTTTTAATGGGAGAAATACGGTGTTGTTAAGGGTTCATTTTAATTATCGCGATGTCTGCGGTAGCGATTTTCTGAAAAGGGAACTGCGTTCCATATTTTTGATCCTTACCTGATTGTAATTTTATTCAAAAACCACTTTGATGAATACGATTTTTGTAGTGAGTACTTTCTGGTTGCATTTTGGTGAGTAATTTTATGGGCCTCAAACAGGATGAACATACTGCTGGACATATTTCCTTATGATTGGTTAAAAGAAAGCGATTCAATGTAGTTTTGCTGCAAAATATGATATTTTTTTTGAGAACGACAATTCAGCTTATTTAAGGATTTGCTTTGACCCCGGATTACCCATACCACCCGAATATTCCGGATTTCGGTTGTCCGGATAACCTTTGGTCGCAGCTAGCCCGGATGGAGGGGGGGGGGGGTTTACTGTTGTGAGTTACTGATCCAATCATTCAACATTGTATCTCCTGCAGAAGTTTGTTTTTTAAAATATGTATTAAAGGAGCTCATGTGTGCATCACGACTTCCTTTTACTCCAAATTAAAGATAATAGTGCCTCGGAGTGAGCAAAAAACACTTTAAATACTTTCACTCCAAGTCTGTTGTGAACCGAAGCAAGGAAAACGTTTTATACAGATAAATTTTCCCAATATTGGCAGTTTTAATGTGATTCAATGGTTAACTCTCTAAATATGGCCAAATTGAAACCAAATTAAAAAAAAAAAAAAAAACCCGCCAAATTCGTGGCGACCAAAAGCTTGGTGATATATTGCCAAGTGTTTGCCAGATTATAGCACCGCTTGAGTTTACATTGAAATTAACAATGATTTTACCCCAAAAAGGTGTGAAAGACCTCCTTTGGAACATCTGAATGCAACCAAAAGAGAAGGTGCACAACTACTTGGAGTCTATGTGCCAAATTTCAACTTTCTAGGACACACCGTTCTTGAGTTATGTGAGATACATACGCACATACATACGAGAAAACTCGTTGTAATTAACTCGGGGATCGTCAAAATGGATATTTCGGGTGTCTGTACGTTCCTAGGCACATATCCACGTGTGGTCGGGTTGAAAAAAAAACTCATCATTCATTTGGGGGTGAGCAAAATATAAATTAAGGCCGACTTTTGAGTGAAATTTTTTTCGCGAATACAATACTTCCTTTTTTGTAAAAGGAAGTAAAAATGGTGAAATGGTGCAAAGTTCCCTCTTGGTTCAAAACTACCCAAAATGACAACACATAAAAATCTTTTTCTCTCTTCTTTTTTCAATAGTTCTTCATTCTTATTCCTTCCCACCTTGATCATTAATCATTCCTTCGTGCCCACTTCATGAATTGTTTCAGAACTGCAATAGAAGCCACTCCTTCCACCCTCATTGCGTATATCTCGCACGCGGTCGGTGTTCTATTTACTCTTTCCAAAACAATTTTTACTACACGGGGCACGAATTCTGGATTCGTGTCTCGACTTTCACCCAGTGTCAGAACCTTACCGCACTGTATCGTTTACGAAATGGCATGTGAAAAGCCGATTTTACTTTTTTGTTTACGAATAGAATTTATCTTCGTTATCAGGCGAAATGCATAGCCTATGCGTCACGTGTTTTGGGTGTCCAACTGCGAATTTTTCATGAAAGGTTCCGTTTCTGTTGCAAGCGTGTTTGTTCGTCGTATTTCAAGTTGTGCTTTGTGTCGGAATAACGTACGAGTTTGTGAAGTTGTTTTTAAGAGTTAATGAATGAATGAATGAATGCAGGAGGCATCTATAGGCGGAGCATTCGTTATTCTCGGCTATCATTGGCTGTGCACAAGAAATGCACGTTCGCTATTGGTGCACGAAATATTGCAGTGGGAATCGTTACTGAACTAGTGAAAGGAAGTTCTAGCAACTTAACAAACCAATGCTATAGGGTAACGGCACCAGTAACAGACAAGGGTCCAGCAACAGACAGTCATAAGTTAAGATTTAAATAATAAGGATTTTAGGTGCGGTAAAACCAGCGTTAGCAAAAACTCAAGTTTTTTTTTAAAAGCCCATGGACCCAGGGTTTTTCGTTTTTTTTTTAAAAATAAAACCCAAAAAAAAAACCAACTAAAGTTGGGTTTTTAAAAAAGAAATGTGGGTTTTTTCTCTTTTTTAGGGAAAATGTGGGATACTTGTAGCATATTGTAGTGTAAGTATATGAACAAAGCGCAAAAATTGTCTTGGGGTAAAAAAAGCTGCATAACTAATGAAAATTCAGCGTTTTCTGAAGAAAATTATAAAAGACGACGAAACCCAAGAATGGTGAGGTTTCAAATTTTTTAGTTTCCATGATTACCAACAGTTAAGGCAAAGTTACTTCTTGAGTGATAAAATCTATTGTTCGTTTTTAATTACTACATTTTTTTTTTTTTTTTTTTTGCATTTTACTTTATTGTATTTCATTTTGTTATGCAAAACTACTGTAGAACCTCAAGTAGTTTAAATCCCTATTTACTAAATTCCAGCCTAATCAAGACATTTCTTTGAATTTTATGTTGCCTGTTTTTCTATTTCTGTCTGTGTACAGAGTAAGAAATATTAAACTTTTTCGTAAGATGATGAAAATACTGTACATCCTATTCTGTTTTCTGTCCGACCGTTTGTAAAACCTGTTAATTTCTAAAAAAATACCTTGTTTATTCGAGATTTGCGACGTGTTGGGTTGCATTAAAAAAATTCACATGAATGCCTTTTAGCTAGAGTAGTTTCATCTGTAGTCTACAAATATTGAGAAAATCAGACGTAACAGGACTTAGTCAAGATAATCTGAGTTATTTATTGACCAGTTAAAGAAAAAAGTTAAATATATATATTTTAAATCTTTGAAGTATTTTTTTAATGCCCTTACGAGTTAAGAAATACTATTAAAGTTCAAAATTCATTTTTTATGTCCATTGTCTGTGGTTAAGAACAAATAAAAAAGAAGTTTAAAATGTGAAAGTATTTAAATTAATTCATTTTTAAAAAAACTTCTCGGAATATTTAAAAAACCCCAAAAGTGGGCTAAATAATGTTTTTTTTTAAATGGGTTTTTTCAAAAAAAAAAAAAAAAAAAAAAACCAATTTGGTCCAATCCAGCCAACCCTAGGTAAAACTGATGTTGCTGTGGCCCATGATTACGGTGCAACCACCTAGTGTTATCAGAGTGAATCTTATGAGCCAGTTGGTATTTACAAGGCAGTGGAGGAAGGTTATGAACAGCTACCGCGAAGTCAGCTGGTGTTTCATGTTCATTTGAATTTAATAAGTCTTTAGATGAAAAAAAAGTACTTTTGCACTTTTTTATTTTTAAGAGAAAAAGGGAATGTTTTTCATTACTCATCGTTTCCTCATCCTATCTGTTTCTGGGTATCGTCAGATTTTTCGGTGTCTGTTACTGGGGGTCTGACCTTTTTTGGAAATTGAGCAAATACAAGTAGAATTAGCTAATTTAGAGGATACAGAAGCAGCCAAACGTTAAATGAGATGTAGTTGCATGAGAGAGAAGAGTAGTTGAAAAAGTCTAAATATATTAAAAGGTTCAGAAAATTGAGTTAACCTGAGAGCTATGTCTCAAGCATGTCTGTGATTGGTGTCGTTACCCTATTAGACGAAGCACATGTTTTTCGTCGTGTGAAAGGCACTATAAACTTCTAAAAATGGTTTCAAAGAATAATTTTTAATTGCGGAAAAAGTACAGAGTTATATTATCTGGGCAAAAAATCAAAACTGTCTAGGAAAGAATTCTTAAGTTTAATGTAAAGAAATATTACAGTGAAACCTGTATTTTTGACCACTTGCAGTGCAGTACTTTAGTGCTCAACTTAGACAAGTCGCACAAACCTGTATGGAGATAACTTCCAGAGGTTTTTATGTACTACATGATAGGACTAATTCTGTATCTAACAAAAGTGGTCAACTTACAAGAGTATTCAACTTTACAGGATTTACTGTATCTAGAAGAGAAAAAAAAAAGACAGATTCCGTAATATTCATTGCTTCAGGTATGTTAAAACAATTTTCGATTTTACTAGTAAAATTAAATAGCTTTAAGCATTTAGACTTTTGAATCTGAGTTGGTTTTTGGAATTAAGTAGTAGACTATTAAAAGTAATTCCCATTCCACGATTACCTGAACCATGCAGGTTCCTCATTCTAAAATTCGTCCGCGTAGTAAATGAGGTCAAAATTAAAAGGGGGGGGGGGAAATCGCACACAGTTAGGGTCCGTTGGATTGAATGGAAACAAAATTTCATTATTTCAACTATCCTTCGCTTTCTTGTGGGTGGATTGAGAGATAACATTTTGTGCATTTTGACGAAGACTCAGAGAGCAACTGGGTATGGAAAACTTGATTTTATGACTGTTTGCAAGCGACTGAAATTATGTTTCCTTTTCCCGCAGAAACTATGAGGTACTGTAAACTGCTGATTATCGGCAATTCGGATTATCCGCGGGTCTTTTCATTTTTTTTAACGGTGATAATATACAACTAGCCGACTTTTTTTTGTAAAAATTTTATAAAATTTTTTCTTAAAAATATAGTCATTGAATGTTTTCTAAACTTATGCTTGTGTTATTGTTCGTTTTTCGCTTTAACATATATTTTTTACATTAAATGTTATCGTTTTTAGCTTTAATTTAGACGTATATGTGGGTGTTGTTCATATTTCTTAGCTATTATATATGTTACCGTTAAAGTATATAATGCAGTTATTTCATGGAATACCTAGTTATTCCTGGCAGATCGCATTCTATTCGCCGAATCATCCAAACGAAATCTGATGTTATTTAAAGAGAAAAATCATACAAAAGTTTACTACTTATGCGCTGAATTCATGTAAAATACACACATGTGTCATTTACATCAAAAATTTGATCGTCCAAAACAATTGGAAGTATGAAACTTTGTTTTTTCCATTTACCCCAGATCTATGGGAAGAAGAGAAACACCTAAATTGCAAAGCAAAAATAGCTGGGAAAATGAAATTCATAACCTAATGTTTTTAGTAACTTTCCACTATGACAAGTGAAACAAGTTGTAACCAGTTAGTTCGTATATGCGGATCTACTGGAGAGGAAAATGTGAGATTACTAAAATGTAAAAAAAACTTTTTTGAGATTGTCGTCTTCAAACCATTATGACGCCTACATACAATTGTCTGGAAACACGCAGAACTTTCGGAATGTATTTAGTATGGTACTTAGTCTTCACTCACCGACAGTTAGTTTAGTTTCACTAGCTACTGCTAGTGTGTTCGTTTTGTTTACCTAACTGCACTTAGAGGTTACCCTAACACTGACCTGAGGGTAAACCAGGGGTTTGTCCCCGTCCCCAATTTGCCCCCCCCCCTCCTTCCGCTTCTATGTTGCTCTGGTCTGACTTTATCTGGTACACTGCTATTATCTAGTAGCGGATAAGAACACTATTTATTTGACCACTATTGCCTGGTGCAGAATTATTCCTGGACCAAGTTTTGCCACCTCCATAAGTTGACCATCTGTCTAAGTTGACCGCCATTGTCAGGTACAGAATTATTCCTGCATCATGTATAGCAACCTCCAGAAATTGACCATCGGTCTAAGCTGACTGCCAATGTCAGTTGCAAAATTATTCCTGGGTCATTTATAACAACCACCAAAAGTTGACCACCTGTCTAAGTTGACCGCCATTGTCAGGTACGGAATTATTCCTGGATCATCAACCTTTACCAGTTGACCACTAAAGTACTACACCGCAGGTGGTCCACTTACGGAGGTTGCTATACATGATCCAGGAATAATTCTGTACCTGACAATGTCGGTCAACGTATAAAGTTGGTCAACTTTTCACTGAAATAGAATTTGTTTCTATTTGCTCCATCTAACATGTTTCTTTTTCCCGATTTTTCCAGGTTCGACTACCAGGTGCTGCTGTCTAACGCCACCTTTTGCCTGGTCCCTAGGGGTCGGCGCCTGGGCTCCTTTCGGTTCCTGGAGGCTCTCCAGGCTGGTTGCGTCCCCGTCCTCCTCAGTAACGGCTGGGAGCTGCCCTTCGGAGAGGCCATCCAATGGAGCAAGGCCATCGTCTTCGCAGACGAGAGGCTCCTGCTACAGGTGAGATCATTGTCCTTTCAGTTGGGTAGACCCACTCTCTTCTCACTGTGGGTGAGGGCTTAAGAGGTAAAATTTCCGTAAAATTTGAAGGCGTGGAAAAGAAATTTTTCTTGCTTTTCTCTGGAAAAATTGAAATTTTCAAATTAGTTTGCATTTAATAGCTCTATTTTCTTAGAAAATGTAAAATATTTAAAACTATACACAATCTATATTATGCTGTTTTTTTCTTTTTGGCAAATATTGGTGAAACTCTTATTGAAAAAAAAAAATAACTAGTAGTTTTTTTTTTGTTCAAAACATCAAAAGTTAAACCTATTAATCAAATCGACAACAATTTTAAGAAGTGTGATTTTTGTATTTTGTTAAATCAATTGCCTTGACGAATTTGCTTTTTTTCACAGTGAGATTTTACAAAGTAAGATCCATTTATTTTTCTTTTCTTTTCTTTTTTTTTTTAGGGCGAAATTCTTCCAAAAAGTAATTAGAATTTCGGAAAGAATATTGTAAAACAATCGCTATCGCAAATGAGGCACTGAAGCAAAGGGATGTAAGTGCCAAAATTAAAAAATTTGGAGATAACCAGTACAAATGGTAGGTGAACCCCCTCCTCTGTCTTATGGCAAGAGATAGCACTAGTAGCCCTGGTAGGTTCTGCTGTATAGCATGATTTAGAAAAGTAATTCAGTGAAAGCCTACCTAGAACGTAATCTTTATACGCGTTTTACTCGAAAATGTCCACTTGCATCCCTTTACTTCTCACTGCCTCATTTGTTCAATCATTTTTGAAACATGGCAATTTCATTTCCCTTCTTTAAAAAACTTTCCCAAAAAATGCGATAAAACGTTCCCATTTTTCCTCTGAAGTTCTTAAAGTTTCACCTACAGCAAGGAATGTTGATCACTGAAAAAACTTATGCCTCTTATTATTATTATTTTTTTTTTTTTTCAAAACTAAAACTTGTAGTTTTTTTTTTTTTTATTAATTCAATAAAGAATAAGTAGTATACTGAAGTTTCCAAAATTTGAATCCTGTCAGATTTCCGACCACCGAATTTCGATGCCTGTAGCGGCTTAACTTAAGAAATCCTACTTATATTTTTACATTGCAAAACTACAGTTTTGTACGTTTGAAAAGTCGCTAACATATTCGTGGTTTCTTGTAATATATTTTGTTCTTTAGCTCCGGGTTTGAATTAAGTTTAGCCTAAGATTTTTCATTAAAATCGAAACCCTTTAAGTTTGTGAATAAGAAGGAAGAAACACGCGAATCGAAATGACGTAACTATGGCAAAACATGAATAATTTTAATGGCGATGAGATTATTCGAACTTGATTTTTAACGGCTTGTAACTTTTTTCCCTTTGGAGATAGATGCTTACTTTTTCGACCACATGTCGAGTTAGATCTGGAGTAAAAAAAGCCGCTCTTTCCAGTGGTGTCAAAAAGAAAACTGTGGGGCAATTCCTTCGCTTTTTACTCATAGATTTAACGAAGAAAGTTTTTAATTGTTGTAATGATTTTTAAGTAATTTTTCACCCCTTTAATAGATAATAATAGGCAATTTATTCGAAGTTCGAGCTTAAAAAATAAATTACAAAAAAACCACTTCGAATTTTAAAAAACAAAACCCTAAGTGCAAACCACCGGGGCTCGAAGTAATTTTGTACAAAATTTTAAGGCTGTAGGTGCTATGGGATCCCCTGGTTGCAGGTCCGCCACAGACTTTTCTCCCGGAATTTTTAGGAAACCTTACTTTTATTTACCATAAAGAGATTCCTTATACCCTGAAACTTTTGTTGATAAATTTTGTTCTTCATTTTACGGCCGAAGTCTCTCTAATTTTCAGCTTTTAGTGTTCTCAGTTATGGTATGTGTGGACATGTGTTTTTAAAACTCAGAAACAAAAGAGAAGAATGAAATTTCAAATATATGACCAGTATTGACTATACCTTCTACTTGTGCCCCTCCTCCCCCCTACTTTTCCCTTTCGATCGGTTGTGCCCAAAAGACTTATTTTGTGTAGCAAATCCATGTTATTTTCACGTCTTTTTTCGTAATTAAATATTTTCATCAAACCATAGCTTTATCTATAGTATAATTGACTATTTTGATCCGTTTGGCTAGTATTGGCTACAAATATTTGCTATTACTTTTTTTTTTAGTTTTTGAAATGTATGGCGAAAATAAGCGTTTTTAAAATACGCTTGCTAGGAAGTCACTTGATATCTGTAACCCCCACCCCCCTTTTTTTCGTAATAAAACTAAAACTAATTTCTAACTTTAAGATTCGTTGAAAATTTAAAAGTACTTATTTTTTATTCAATAGTGTGGCTCATTAGTAATCCAGAAATTCTGTTCTCCGATATATATCTTCATTCTTGAGATGTTTTGTTGTATAATTGGGAAGGAGGAATTCTCCCCGACAGAAAGCGAGTGACCAGTCGCTTCTTTTGCAAGGCATGCAGCAGCCTAGCGTTGGCTATTGATTACTTAATTAAGCTGCCTTCTTTCAAATCCTCCCCCTCCCCAGGAACAATGTCTCTAAGATTTGTCAGAAATTTTATTTTGCTGCATTTCTAGCTGAAAGAGTCTTTGTTTGGCTCCGAAAATTCTTATCATATTATTTTAGAATTGTATACGCTTTTTCTTACGCATCGGAAAAATACTCTCACGAGATTGCGAATTTATGCTTTTGCGAAGTTGATTTAAGTATACAGTTCGTTTTTGAGCAATCAAGAACTACTTATTGTTTTCTTTGCACTTCTGCTCTGTTTTCAACGCCAGGCGATTTTTATTACGGTGTTATAATGGGGTTGTTACCTTCAGTCACAAGTAGTACTTTTTGTCACTGAAATTGATAGAATAAGCAACAACAACAAAAAAAAAAAAAAAAAAAAGACATGGACTTAGAAAATGCCTTCATTTTCCCAACAGTTATTTTTTAATTAATTTTTTAAAATGTCCGATTCTTCAAACAAGGCGTGGTATATGACGTCACAAATGATGCACTATGGCGCATCTTTCTACCGCATTTCCACGTTATGATAATCAAGAAGCGAATTAAAATTGCGCTCTACGCTTTCTGTCAACCATATCGTTGCCAATACACGTGAGTAAAGATGCGAATTAAATATTTTTGACCGTGAATGGCAACACTGAATGGTATTTCATCATTTGTGATGTCATCGGCAGAAGCGTTAAACGATGAAAGAGCACCAATTTAAGTAATTTTTAAAAATATTAAACTTAAATTATTTAAAAAATGGTCAGATTCTATGTTTTTAAGCATGCTCTTGCAGAAAAAAATATTTTTAAAATTTTGGAAACGACCCCATTCATGAAAATTAAATTTTTGAGATTTTTTTTCTCCCGTGTCTCGAAACAAATATTATCGTATGTTCTTTCCGCTACAAAACTACAGACTTTCTTTCTTTCATTTTTTTTTTTTTTTTTAATAATTTGCTATTTCTTTCGGATTGATTTTTTTTAAAAGTAATATATTTAACTTTTTACTCTTTGATGCGAAAATTATGAATGATTACTCTATTAATCAGTTCTTAGTACAGTATTTCTTTATACCTGCATCTTAAATCGAAATCATGTAGAATATATTTTAAATTTATGTTTTGAATGCCTATAAACGACTGCTTTATAACTTTTACAATATTCTGATGATTTTATTGTTCTGTTCGTATAATATTTTGTGTGAATAATAAATTTGAAAAGACAGTCGGAAATTTATTCGAAACTACGACATATAAAAGCATTGAGCTAATCTATGGATCACTTCATCAAAGCATGCTGTGGACTTTTCTCTAAATAAAGCGGATGCAACTAAGTCTTTGACCAGTCATATGTAAGAAACTGAGAGTGTTCAAAATATATACTGAGATTGCGCAATAAGAAAATAAGTAGACATTACAAATTATAATCATGTGTGATTAGCTAGAGATGCAACTGTTAGAACTAGTTGTATTCACTTACTAAATACTTTAGTTCAAAGTTCAACGACCGCGATTATGCATTCAGTCGTACGTTTTTAACGCCTAATCCTCATATATAGCGTATATATAAATAGCAAATGATCGAGTAACACTCCTGGCGTCATCAACAATGAAACTCTGATGAAAATTTGATTTTTTTTTTGGTAATGTTTGTCATACAGGTAAATGCTTCATTTTGACGAGGCTTAACTGGATTCGGTAACTTAGCTGTTTTACTGGTAAGACTCATTTTAGGTAAGGCCCCTATATATACGAGCCGGCGCATCAGCTCAAGATCAACCGTTTTGGATCAGAGCGTGTTTAAGGGGTTGTCTTTTCTGGCGAGTTATCGCGTTTGGTGATTGTTCACTGCGAGCGATAATTAGTCACACATGAATTATTTATTAAATAAAATTTTATTTACGGCAAATTTGGAAAAACACGAAGCTTTGCTGTGGTAACCCCAGCTCTGCAACAATGAAAAATCCGATCCGAAATGGCTAAACTTAAGCTGATGCGTCGGCCTATCTATATAGCAGCTCTTTTAGGAGAAAAAACCAAGTAGTGGTCAACGTCAACAATGAACGCTATCTACTGGAGTTTAGGGTTCATCCACTAGAGTTAGGGTTAAAATTTCAACTATCCAAAGATCATCAAACAGGCAATTGTTTCGTTCAAATGCAGAAGCAATTTTCACCCATCATACTTTGACGTTTTGACGATTGATTTTCTAGTTTTAAATATTCAGTAAACTCTTAACCCTGGTAGCAGATTTTTTTACAGCTGTCTGTGACGCAGATTAAAAGGGAAGAAAATAGTCTGCGGGATTATTCAACGTAAGATTAACCTAAAATTTAAATTGGCACCGAGAAAGGCTTAAAAGTTAGATGCAATTACAAGTACATGATACCTGTTGATTCTATCACAGAAATTACGGTGCTACTTTTTGTTCGCTGGAATTTAAGTTTTTTTTTTCTTTCTTCTATTCTTTTCTTTTTTAATTTCAGGTTTTCCCCCTCCCCCAACTACGAAATAGTCTGCAGACTTCTGTTTATAACCATAGGGAAATCCCGTTACTACTTTAAGGTAGCGCAAACGTTTTTCGTTGAAATTCAAGCAATGTCATGGAAATCGGAGCTGAAAACTTATTTAGCTGAAACGAATTCTCGATGCATTGGTATTCGTTGTAACGGGATTTCACTGTGTTTGAATTATTTTTAAATTATGCCATAGCAGCGTTTTGGCAACTGAAACAAAAAAGCTAGCTTCCAATTATTCTTAACTTTTGCATCCTATTTTCGAACCCTGGGCTGTACTTATTTGCAATGTTTCTTGAGAATGACGTCACGACTCGTGAAAGAAAAACTTGAGGGCACTGTATAGGCCTAAGGCCACTGTATGTCGTCTTATATAGTGGCTCTTGAAAAACAGAGAAAGTTAACAGATAACACGTCACACTTGGCTAATTACAGGAGATCGCCAACTGTTTGTAGCTCTTATTAATGGTTGACGATTCAAATGAACGAACTGCTCTGCCCGCCTCGTAAAATTAAAAATATTTAACAACCAACAGAAATTATGACCTTCAAGTGCGTGGATTTAACAAACTAATCCGATTTCTAAAGCGAAACATACGTAATTTCACTCGAAATTCGGATTCCGTGCTGAGGGCTACTTTTTTCACTTGGTCTCAGCTTATTTCTTAATTGCAAGGCCGGATCCAGAAATGCTTCAAGGGAGAGGTGATTGATAAGATAAGGTAAAATTTATTAACAAAACACAAACCTACATAACTAACAGTACAAAATAAAGTTGCACATACAACGTTAATTACAAAAGACAGTTACAAACATTAAGAAATTCTAAAATTTAGTTCGACAGGAGTTAATAGCAAGATCTGATGTCAACACTAGGGTTGGGCGATGTAGGAATTTCTACATCGAGGTGCATCGCCAACCTTACGTCGCGATGTAGCGATGCATCACGATGTAAGGTTTTTTATATTATTTATTTATTTTTTTAGAAACTAAACTCGCTTGTTTAAGTTTTACAAAATATATACAAAGTATAAAAAATATATATCACGCCAGATACGAATTAACAAATTTCAATACCAGAAAGAAATTCATAAAATTATAAAGCAGTGCTAAAAGCGCAAATTAATGAAAAATATGAAAGACAAGTGTTGAGATTACAATGAGCCTATTTTTTAATGCAAAAAGATGTAAGTAAATGGATGCAAAGTCATGCATTCCATTCAAAAGCTCACATACTCTTACATTTAAAAAAAAAAGGTTCCTTGTAACCAGTATCAGGAGAGGGGGCCCCACCGGGAGGCACTCAAAGAGGAATTCACAGTTTATAAAAAAATATAAATACTTTAATTCTGAAAACTTCCACCAATATATCTTGAATTATATTTAATCTAACAAATTTAACAAAAATAGAGTGCCCAGTATTCCAGGTTACATATTATATCATCTAGGACAAATTTTGTATGAAATGAATTTCGCTGTTTATATTTGTCTTCCAAACTTTTGTTACGCCACAAAAAATACAACTGAATTATTTCTGAAAATTATGTAAACTTCAAGTTTTTTTTGGGGGGGGGGGAGGGGGCGGGTCAGTGACACTACGAGTTACAGACACGTGTGACATCTGTGCTAGGAACTCTACTTCTTTCAACACCAAAATACATGTTGCATTTCTTGTTGCTATTTTGCTCTTTAAATTTCGCTTTTTTTTCTGGCAAGTGACTATATGATAAACTTACTAGTTCATCAACATATCTTTCGTCTATAACTAAGAACACATGTGCTACTCTTACATGTTTTGGCAGAAATGAAGGTCTAACTCTTCGCATCTTCATTGATAAACCAGATTGGATTGACACACTACTAATTAGCATTAGTGTGAAAAAGTTTGAGATGAAAACGGCAGCAACCTGGACCGTTGTTTGTACATCGGAGCTGTATCGATGAATCGGTTTAGAGAAAAATTCTAAACCGGTTTAACGATGTAGGATACACACCGTTTTTTGGCGATGCATCGATGCATCGCCCAGCCCTAGTCAACACTAAAGAGCGCCAAAGGAACTGTCCGCAGTGTTATTAAATCAGTGTAATTTGGAGTACAAATGCATAAATACATGTTGAACTATACAGTATTTACATTTAAAAAATAGCACAACATACACAGTAGTAAATATTTCACATAAAATAATTTTTTTTTTGTTTCACTCAAAAAAATAAGTAAGTAATTAAATAAAATAAAAAATAAATATATAAAAAAATTAACATTATAACTCGCATTGAACGTTTTATGTTTTAAATCACAATAATGATTTTTATTACTTACCCTTTATTTCATACTAGCCGCCTGCGGCGACCAGCTGGTTCACCTTCTTACGCCATTCGCCTTTCTGTGCAAGCAGCCACCTACGGCGGCTGTTTGGCTAACTTGTCATTTACCTTTTTACTTCAAGTTTGTCGCTTTCGGCGGCTGTTTAAATAAATTAAGCAGCAGTATTAATCAATCCATCTCTACCTTTTTTTTTGTGCCATTCACATTTTTACGCCAAGATTGCCGCCTTCGGCGGCTATCTACTTTTACGATCTGTCTCTAAATTTTTTTATCCATCTCTACTTATTTTAACCTCCCGGCCATTTCCTAATAAAAGCAAACATCACTCAAAAAACCGATTTTTTTTTTAAATTTAAGTTGAACAAAAAAAAAAAAAAAAAAAAAACTCCGTAGTGTGCAAAAAGTAGCGTTTGACAAAGATGAAAAAATCTCTCTATTTTTATTGAATTAAATGCGCACAACTATGAAATGTAACGTAATATAGATACAGCAAAAGGTCCAGCTTGTGGGGGGGGGGATTGAAAAAGAAATAAATGCAATCCCTAAATAAAACAAAAAAGGAAAGAAAAAAGCAGGCGCTGCTGGAAAAACACGTGGTCATCACGTCATAAAATGTAGGAGTAAGCTATATAGTAAAAAAAAAAAAAAAAAAAAAAAAAAAAAAAAAAAAAAAATTAACATTGCTTGCGATTAAGATTCCATCGTAAATATCGAATCGAAATCCAAGAAGTGACGTCACAAGAATAAGAGCTTGAAGAAAGCTTTTTTTTGACCGATGCGTGAGGAGACATGATGTGTTCAGCATTAAAAAAAATTGTAAAAGAAAACTATTGCGTATTTTTAAGAACTTTTTGCTTCTGAAGAGGGCGAAATGTTTTTACTATTACCAACTTAAATTTTAGAAATGAGGCTTTGATACTTCTCGCAGGATGATATTAGAAAAAAATAAAACCCAGGAAAAACTGCAAATTAAAGGTTTTTTCAAAAATTCGTAAAAAATACAAAAATTGCTCTGTCTTCAAATTTTTTTTCATTAATCATATTTAAAATTAAATTTTCTACCCTACAGTACAAAAAATATTTGTGTGGTGCGATTGGTTTGGGGTCTGTGAGGTAAAAAGTACTAAAAAGTGCTAAAAATCACATAAAACATTAAATAACTTTTTTTCTAATCAAAATATCAAAAATCGAAGCCCGAGGTGCACATCTTCAGCAAAAACTGCACCTGTATACCAAATTTCATCTTTCTAGGCGTTACCGTTTTCCCGGGATGCGCGCCACACACACACACACAAACATCTTATTTTATTATATGTATAGATTCGGTTTGCCTGTGCTGATTACGCATGTTTCGGGCTTCAATTCCGAAAATTTTCCGGGGTTTATCCCTGTATCCCTCCTCTTTTCTCGTAATATCATCAAATGTAGCCTAAAACTACGATTTTTGAACTTCAATATCGACAAATTTTGGAGAGTGAGCATTCACGGGGATGGGGTGGGGGCCTTGAAACTTGATCCTCCTAGAATCATCGGAGATCGTCTAAAATTGCGGGACTCAACGCGCCCGCGTAGCCGTTGTAACATTGAATCTCGCTTGAAGAGCTTCTCTGAACAGCTGTGTAACGTTATCTCAAGGTGCGCTTTTTTGCGGGTGGGATTTTAAAATCATCCATTAAAAATCAGTCTTTCTGTTTTAAAATACGGCGTTGGTAATTTCTGAGTTTTGAAGGTCTGTTAACAATATCTAATAATCAAAATTGGAATTTTTTATAGGTTTCTACTACTTTATTCTGAAACATTTTGCCCCCCTCCACTCCTTTGAAAAGTCATCGAAGATCGGAAAAAATTCCAATTTTTAAAATTCAAATAAGATAAATTGTCGGTGTAGGGTCCCTCGCCCCTTCCTTGTATTCGTCCTTGCTTTATTTTCAATAAATGTTGCACCCTAGCATAGCTATAGAACGAGTCGTGTTTATCTGTCTCTTCCAAAAAATTGCCTTGTTGGCATTTATAAGAAGCAAATAATTCATCCTAATTATCTTTCTTTTCGCTTTCTCTTTTATCTTCACCGTTTCGAATGTTAGAAAAAAAAACCTTCCTAATTTAACGCGTGCACTTGATAAAGGTTTTGCCGTTTTTGCCAAAACATTACAAAGATATCTGAATCATAAATTGAATCCAGAAGAACTGCTTTAAAAACCATTAAGATGATTACGGCGGCGTCTTGTAAGAAAATTCCATCGCTTTTATTTATTGCGTAGTAATTTGATTCTGGGAAGTCATTAAGCCGGGAATCGCCAGGGCTCTCGATGTTGCATTTAACAAGTTAATGGCCTTTTCGATGTAAAAACATTTAAAAAATGATTTTATCTTCATTCATAGGATACAGTATCGTAGGGGTCGTTATTGATGCTGATAGATTTAGATGAGTAACAATGTTGCGAGTTGGTTACTGAGAATAATTGAGTTTGTTTGCAGAGTGTTCGTTTTTTTGTAAACATGCATATTTTTCATAAATACTGTTATTAGTGTGATAGCATAAATGCAATAAATTATTGCTGAGATAACTTGTTGAGGGATTAATCTTATTCGTATTTTTTTCTGAAATTTCTTGTTTTGGAAACATACAGAGCTTGCATAGATTAGAAAAAAAACATCTTAATTAGTTATGCTTATAGATTTACAGGCTGTAAATAGTGTTACAGACTGTGCAAATAATAATTTCAAATGTTTATTTATGCTTAATTTGTTGCAATGGCGCTAAATTTGGTGTTTATTCAATTAATTTTCGCTCAAAATTACCATGGCTTAAAACTTTACCTGTATGTTGACATTGTCTGCTATGCACCATTTTACATTGCACCAATGGAATTGGCGTGAAATTTAAGAGATATCGCCCAGTTGGCATCATTTTTGTCACCAAATTTGGCGAGAAGTTGCCAAACTTGGCAACATTTCGAACTTTGACATGCAAATAGTATCTCCAACCTTATGTAACTTATGGATAACTTCTAGTAACATTTTTTGAATGAAGTAGAATACTATTCAATAGAAAATACTGGAATATTTCTATATGGAAAATGGCAGAATATTCATTTAACGCTATATATAAGAATCCGCTTCAATGGGAGTCGGTCTAATTTTTCACTTGGCTGTGAGCGTGCTTATAGCTACGTGTGCTGTTAGAGCTATGAGTTTTATCTTAGTGTTTTTGTGTATTTGGATATAAATTACTTTATGAAATAGATTGTTCCCTCCTACCTACTTTTAAGTTTGGCGTTGCTGTTCTTTGTGTAATGGTTAAAAGAAAACCAATAGGGAAGTTGCAACCTATTTAATGTTCATATTTTGGCTATTGGATATTGTTAATTGACCCTCAAAACAAAAATTCACCATCGCCAAATTTTAAAACACCGTGATTGATTTTTAATGAATTTTTTAAAATCCACGCGCAAATGTGCGCTCTTCTGAAACGTCACGAGCCTACGTCACAGGCCGCTAATGGGCAGCAGCCTTCCGCCGAAGATCCCTTGTTTTCGCTAGGAACATTTTGAGCGCGCTGATGTTTTTATTTTTTATAAATTCAATAATCTTTTTGAACACACTATGGAGGCCGGATTCGTTAAAGCACAATCTAAATAATCTTTCTCAATTAACATCAATGATGATATTCGAATATTTCCGAGAGGATGAGGGGTTTAATGTTCCAGAAACGCGAGGAGTTAAATGCGAGGTTAAATGCCTTTTACGTTTCGTCTTCGAAGTCGAATATGCACGTCCTTCAACTTTTCCCCTATCGGAAGAGCGCGTGACGTCACTTCCTATGCATTTTGACGTCACAAGCGCTTGAACTTTAAAAATTAATTTAAAAAAAAAAACTACTTATCGTATCGCAAAATTTTTTTCACCTATGATGTTTATATATGTTACTCTATCATATAAAAATAAAATTGAAAAATCGAAAACTTCCCTATAGAACCCTCCTCAGAGTACGAGAGGGGTTTTGACAACTTTCACACTGAAAACAACTTAAAGTAAAGATTAAAGCGCTAAGATTCGAACTCAATATCTCCTGATTTTGAGCTTAAGTATGCTTAACTGGCAACTCTCCTGATTCGTTCGGGAGACTCTCGAATTTTAATGCCTACTCTCGAAGTTCCCAATCAGTTAAAGGTCTCCTGGAATGTCGTCGAAATTCCCCCAAAAAGGGATTGTTCTTTGATTAAAATTCGGGGGAAAAATGAAACGGTAAAACGATAGCTGTCGCAAGATCGAAACCTGTTCATTTCATATCAGTGTATGAAAGTTGTGTATGTCTAATCAGTTTTTAAATATTTTTATTCAATCTTCCTTCTTTTAAAAAGTTTTTATTTCCTCCAAAATGTGGTTACACGGTCTCAATTTTTCTTTGAACTTCAGAAATTTTTACTTCTTTTAAAACATTTTTTTTTTCAAACCTAAAAGTTATTGATTTTTTTTTTAGTTTGATAAACTAATAATTATCTCAACTTCATAAATTCAGATCCTGTCGGATTTCCGAACACCGAATTTCAGCTCCTCTACGGGCTTAATTTAGGAAGTCCCTTCTATTTCAACAATCCGTTTTTACACTCACTAAATTTATTCAGCCAATAAGCCTAATTTTAAGCTTTCAATGTTAGCAGCTGTGCTGTATGAAAAATTATCAGTTTGCCAGAAGCATTTTTTATTTTTCAAATGAATACTCTGTATTTAAGACGCTTATAAATGACGGTTGTGGTTAAGAAACACATGTTTAACATTTCAACAACACACGTGTTGTTGAAATGTTCTACAAAAAATAAGGTATTTATAATTATAACATTTACGTAAATGCCAGTGTTAGCCAGAGGTGTGGTTTTTTGGTTTTCTAGTCATTTTAGCCATTTGACGCAAAATCTTTAAAACGTGTTAACCTAGTTTTTCAATAACTATGCTGCTATTTTAAGGTGAGTGTTAAAGAAAATTTGCTATTTTATCTTTTTTCGTTAATTTCAAACTTAAATCGAAAAACTCCTTAATTTACTCGTTAACACTGGAAAAAAAAAGTAAGACGATTATCCAGCATCCCCTTCTCCCCCACCTCTGCCTCAGAATTAAATCAAGATTCTTTCATTTATTTTTACGGTGATTAAATTTCAAATAAGTTGCAAATTGTTCTTTGTCCATGAATGCTGCGAATGTAAGAGGATAAGCATTTAGGATGTTAATGACATCTACAGCATAAAAACATTTAAACTCGCCTCTTATCTTTATTAATAGAGTCGGGGCGTAGAAAGGGCTGTCCTTTTTGCGTATCGTGAATGTTAAATCGATATCGGAGCCTAAATCAATGGCGTCGTTCTCGGGTGCCTGACCTCTGAATAAAGCCATCGATTTAGAGATATTAAATTGGAAGGAGTCCTTTGCTGTGTTTTCTTAGCAATGGAATGCAATTATTGCAATCTTCCATTATTTTTTTTTTTTTTTTTGTTCCTGATTACATTAGAAGAACATTTTTATTCCAACTATGTGACATTCATTTCATTCTAATTAAATCTATTTAATACTCGTAGTTCAGCTTGATATTGTTCCGGTATTGAAATTTTAATATCACTAAGAGCTTAAATTATGGAGCCATTTGTAGTTCAAATGACTTTTTGCGGAATTTCTGTATTAACCGAGGTGGAATTGAATGCAACATGCATTCGATTGTCATGTTTAACTCAAGGAATCTGCCTTCATTTTTTAGTATAAATTTTTTTAATCCCGAATGATTTTTATCTGTGTTATCTGAGTTACCGAATTGTTTTCGTAACCGTTGCTTTTTTTCTTGTGTATTTCTGGTGTTACCTTTTCTGAATTGCTAGAGAAAATCCCCCCCCCCCTTCTCCATTGAGGAGGCATTTCGCTATTTCGGCATTATCCCTTTCAATCCATTGAAATTGTTGGTCTTTTGAAAAGGTGTACCTAGTAGGGAGATCATCATTATTCTTAACACAGATCTACAATAATTGGCTTAACCATCGAGAGATGGCGTCACCAGTCATCTTCACTTCCGCAGTTTGCGCGCAAGACTGAAGGGGAAGGAAATGTATCCTGTCTCTTATGCCTTTAATAGATTAACAACCGACCATGGGACTTACGAGCCCTCGATTTTAGCGAGCACATACTGGTCATGTACACTATTAAGTCTATAAGTAAACATTTCAAACTAGTTATTTAATTTATGTAGATTTCAGATGGATGGTATTTAACTGAGTCGTAAAGTTTCTGCGCACAACAACTTGTCTGTTAACTTTTGGCTGTGAATATCTTTCAAAATATTGTTCTCGCATCTCTTTTGTATTTTTTACCTTTTTTTATATCCAAAATGTAGAAGAAAGTAGACTTGCAAATTTTTACTCATTTAGACGTTTTAAGTGTGTTGAAAGCATTTAAAAAAAAAAAAACATTTTTAGAAATGTCTGTCGTGTGTATGTGACCTATTCCTTGTGGGTGCTGTGGCATAAAACGTATTGCAGTGAATCAATTGAAATTAGATACACATTTGTACTCCCATAGAATTTGGTGTTGATTACTCTTTTGCTCCTTTCTCTTCAAGGGGTGGTGCAAACGAATATTTTTTATCAAGATTACCGTAGATGGATTCAAGCAGAAATTTTCATGTAGGAGGACTTAAATGGGAACAGATGCTGATTTTTTTTTACGCTAATCCAACGAGAGTGGCTAAATGGAATAGTTTTCGTGCTTTCCAAATGCATGACTGCTGGTCTGGAGAAAAAAGCAATAATCTAAGCCCAAATTGGCATACTGTTTGACCATCGATTACATGGAAAGGCTAATATCCGGTTTATAGGCGGAAATGGACGTATCTATTAGTTTATAGGGATGTTAGTTAGTTTGTTTCAGATGTGCACTTTTGCCTCTCTATTATTTAGCCTTAGTTTTGTAAAACTGAAAATTTGCTCACAGCAACTTTTTTTAAATCTAAAGTTTATTCGATTTATATCTTCACCGCAAAAATTAATTGATTTATTTATTCACTACAAAGTTTTGAGCTTACCATTCTGCTTTTACGTTCCTGAACGAAATGAACATATTGTGGTTTCTTTTTGTTGTTTCTATGGTAACTATTTTTGTTTCCATTTATTTTATTTCTGAGAATGCAATAAATGAATAAGGAATTGGTGACATTATAAAACGCGTGCATCGAAATCCCATCATTATTTTCCCTTCTCCCCTGCTAGATTCATTCATATAGAATTGTCTTTACTCGGCAGATTGCCGAATTACATACAACCCGTTGTCAAACAGTACTGTTGTACCTCTGTAAAAACAGGAGCTGAATCGTTTTGGCGCAATCGCTCGAAGGGGTGCAGGGTTGGCCGAATTGGACCCAATTGGGTTGGACCCAATGTTTTTTTTTTTGAAAAAACCCATTTAAAAAAACCCATTATTTAGCCCACTTTTGGGTTTTTCTAAATTTTCTGAAAAGTTTTTAAAAAAATTAATTAATTTAAATACTTTTGCAATTTAAACTTATTTTTTATTTGTTCTTCACCACAGACAATGAATATAAAAAATGAATTTTGAACTTTAATAGTATTTCTTAACTCTTAACGGCATTAAAAAAATACTTCAAAGATTTTAAATAAATGTATTTAACTTTTTTTCTTTAACTGGTCAAAAAATAACTCAAATTATCTTGACCAAGTCCCGTCACGTCTGATTTTCTCAATTTATGTAGATTGTACAGAGGAAACTAATCTAGTTAAAAGGCTTTCATTTGAATTATTTTCTGCTAACCAACACGTCACAAATCACGAATAAACACAAGGTATATTTTCTAGAAATAAACAGATTTTTCAAATGGTTGATAGAAAACAGAACATGTACAGTATTTTCATTATCTTACGAAAAAGTTTAATATTTCTCACTCTGTACACAAAAATAGAAAAACAACCAACATAAAATTCAAAGAAATGTTTTGATTAAGCTGGAATTCAGTAAAAAGGGATTTAAACTACTTGAGGTTCTACGGTAGTTTTGCATAACAGAATGAAATACAATAAAGTAAAATGCAAAAAAAAAAAAAAAAAAAATGTAGTAATTAAAAACGAACAATAGATTTTATCACTCGAGAAGTAACTTTGCCCTAACTGTTGGTAATAATGAAAATTTAAAAAATCAGAAACTTCACCATTCGTGGGTTTTTTCGCCTTTTATACTTTTCTTGTGAAAACGCTGAATTTTAACTAGTTTCCCAGCTTTTTTTACCCGAAGACAATTTTTGCACTTTTCCATATACTTGCGCTACAATATGCTATGAGTATCCCACATTTTCCCTAAAAAAAGACAAAAAAAAAAAAAAAACCCACATTTCTTTTAAAAAACCCAATTTTAGTTGGGTTTTTTGGGTTTTATTTAAAAAAACCCTGGGTTCATGGTCTTTTTTAAAAAAACCCCGGGTTTTTGCCAACCCTGAAGGGGTGTGGCTCAGTTGAACATTTTCAAGCGTGACTGCTATTCAACACCATGCAATTCAGTGACTTATTTTTATTTACTACCCATGAGAACCCAAATCCCATTTTGGTTCCCCCCCCCATGGGGGGGAAACCCATTTTTTAAAATTGTTTTTCATAAAAGTTGAATTTTATCTTTTGTAAAATTTTACAGAAGTTAGTATTTTTTTTTTCTTTTTTACTCCTTATTCTTTTTCACAGTTTTCATAATTTTTTTTTTCCCGGGATTGATTTTGGAAAAGTTGTTTTTCGTTTGATAGCTAAGCATAATAAAATGAAGTTTATTACGACGTTTAGCAAAAGTGAAAATTTTTGGTGTCTACAAACTAAAATTATTTTTAAATGTTGCCTGATAGTTAAACTGTTTATGTACGGTACATGCATTAAAAAAAAAAAAAAAAAAAAAAGTATTAGTACCAAGGCACGACTATGATTTTTGAGGACACTGGGCCCAATTTTTTTCTCATTCCCCCAACCTCGCTTTAAAAAGTTAAAATGCCCCCAACTTCACGCCTAAGACTTTTTTTTAGATTTAATATTTTTAACTTGCTATAATGCAGAATAAAATTACTTCAATTTCAACTTTAGCTACAGATTTGCCTCCCACCCCCCTAAAAAAAATTGGTGCCCTGGGCCTGTGTCCCATGTGCTCAGCCTTTATTCTGACCCTGATTAGTACCCTCTGCTGACTTTGACTGCTGAACTATTCAGTAATTATAAGTAATTAAGATTTATAAGTATTTAAGTTTTGATCTTTTCAAAGTTATGAAAGAAATATTTAGTAAAATTTAAAGCAAGGTTAATTGATTTCCTCCATTGTACTCATTAGGGTTACGCAAACGAGCCTGCCCCCCCCCCCTGCCCACCCACTCGGAATAACTTTAACTACATTTTCGAATTTTTTACTTAGTACATTGACTGCATTTCGCCATTTTCTTTTTATCATTAGTAATTTTGTAAAAACACTTCACGTTGTTTAAACTAAATCGAAGAAATATCTCCTTCTTATCTAAATTTTTCAGTTTACTTTCAGCGACTTGATTTTCGAAAAGTCGTTAAATTGAAAATTCGTCTCCGATTACGCAGAAAGTTAGCGTTGCGTAAAGCTGGATAAGCGCTTAACGACTTAATGGCATCGGAAGAGTAAAAACATTTAAAAATGCCTTATCTTTATTAAGAGGCTTGGGCGTGGAAAGGCTTGTCTTTGCTTGTATCGCGAATGGGTTGAATCGATACTGACGTCCAAAATCGATATGTCTTCCCGGGGTATCTGACCTCTAAATATCAACATCGATTGTTAGATTAAGTTCGAAGGAGCAGCAATAGAATATTGTGAATGGGAAAAAGCAATTAGTTAGATGTTTTTATTAGGTTTTTAATGATGATGAATGTTTGAATAAGACGTTTTGTTTTCTAGTCTAGATAGGTTGTAGTTAAACCAGGTAGCTGTTCTTATATTGGTGCTCAAAGATTTTTTTTTTTTGAAAGGAAACTTTTTATGCAAGGGTTTTGAAATTCTGATCCTCCTTTTTGTGTGACGGTAGTTAAGTATTTTATTTGTAATTGTCACCAAAAACAATTCATTATAAAGTTAGTTTTGTTAATAAATTTAAGAAATTACTTTCAAGACTGAACCTGAGCAAGAGTTTATTTGTGGATTTTTTTCACTTTAAACTGTTCAAGCAATGCAGGTTTCCGAAAAAATTTTTGAGCATACAAAATAAAAATAAGATAAAAGTTTCATTTCTATCGTGTATCTTTACTACATAATGGTTGAAACGTAAAACCAGTCCCTCCCCCCCCCCAAAAAAAAAAAATAAAAAAAAAGTTGCAAAAATTTTTAGAAAACAACCTCAGCCCCTTAAAAATATTCTCCATTACAACTAATACATTTGTTTCACCGGTGTTTCCTCTGTTCTAAATATGTTTTTCAAGTCTTCTTTAGAAATGGCTAAAAGCTCTCCCCCTCGTTTTTCTTTGATCACTTCAACATTGTCGAATCGGTGTTCTTTCGTACCTTTTCTCATTGTTGGGAATTAGCTAAAGTCCCACGGAGATGGGTTAGTCGAGTAAGATGCGTGGGGCAACGAAACCGTGCCTTATTTAACCAAAAACTGGCTAACAGAGATAACTGTGTGTGCAGGTGCATTGTCGTGGTTCAAGAACCAATCTTTTGTCTGCCACAAATCAAGTTTTTTTTTGTCGAGTAGACAGTGAAAATACACAGCTGCACGTATTTTACTTTAAAACTTGATATCATAAAAAACGCGACAAGTACAAAACAGCAAAAACAATCACTGCAGATGAGCAGAACAAGCCTAAGTCGACAATACAGGCGTCACTGAATTGGCAATAAGGTTGCTGAATACACACCTAGCGACAGAAATGTGTACCACACAAGCTACTTCTACGGCAATGCTATTCCTGTCATTTTTAGGTCTCCCCTCGTATTTTCAAGAACATTCTTTGAAGTAGTACCAAAATATCAAGGGCTGTTGGGAAACCTGTCTGACGAATTTTATCAGTATCCTCCTTCCCAAAAAAAGTCCAATCGAAAGCTTCGCGTCTCCAAATTCCAAACGTAAGATAATTATACAACTTCTCTCAAGGGAAGCAAGTGAATTCGCTCACTTTTCATTTTTCTCCCCTTCCATTGATTTGATTTTCGGGAGTCATTAAGCTAAAATTCGCTCGGTTTGGGACAGCAGGGTTTAGCGTATTTAGCAAGTTAATGGCAGCTGAGAAAAAACATTTTAAAAGGCCTCTTATCTTTATTAATCGAGTTCGGTTGGCGAAATGGTGTTCACTGAATGGTTAATCGATAACAGGGCCCTTGAATCGATGGTGTCTTTGCAAAACTTCTTCGATATCGATAGGAATACGGAGCTAGAAGAGGAAAAAGGGAAAGAAGTAGTGTTTTTCTTCGGTGAAAAGGTTATCTGTTGGAAAGTCATTTAAGATTTTGTTTCAATTAAGTTTTAACTGAAGATTTTTTAATGAATTAATTTTTCTTTTTGGCTTGAAATTTCATTTGGTTGCGCTAGTTTTGAGAGGCGAAACATTGGGACGATGAAATTCGGATAAGGTGTTCGAAAATTGGAACAGCAAGTTTATATTCGATATTATACTTTGCGGGAAATATTAATTATGTCATTTAACAACTATGTCATTGATGCAACTTATGAGTGAAAAATTAAATAAATAATTTAATGATCCAAAAAAAAAAATTGCAACCCTAGGTTTTATGTTTATTATTTTCCTCCTTAGTAACTGTTCTGCTGGCCGTGTATACCGATCTAATATTTCCTTTGGGTAAAGCCACGCAGACGAATGTGTGGCTCTTGTATACCTCCTTTGTATTCCGATCTTATAATTAATTTGGGCAAAACCACACCGACGAATATGCGGTTCTTGTATACCTATCTGACAATTCCTTTGGGAAAAGCCACACCAATTAATATGTGGCTCTTGTATACCTCTTTTGTATACCGATTTGATAAGTCCTTTGAACAAAGCCTCACAGACGAATATGCTTAACCGCTATTTGCAGCTATTTTCTCACACGTGACTGTTTTTTCTGTACAGGTGCCAGACATCGTTCGTTCCATCAGCCCCACCCGGGTCCATGCCTTCAGACAACAGACCCAAGTTCTCTGGGACAATTACTTTTCTTCCGTGGAGAAAATCGTCAGCACCACGTTAGAGGTAAGAATATTGCTCAATTATTTTGGTCGCACCATCTGTACAAGTATGAAATGGGGATTTCAGACAACCAATGGCTGCACCAATGCAATTTGTGCTGTAAAGATTTGACACTGTGGCATCTTGTTGTCATCAACAAATGTTAGATGCGCACAAGCACTAAATTTTAACAGCGTAAGCATAGTGTTTTGTTGTTGTGTTCAATGTGTCAAAATTTATACAGAAAAAATAGCTTTTACAGATAGCATTCATTATTTTGCATTCTGTGTTCATTTTTTTGCAACTGCTGCCGAATCTTACGGATTACTTCTAGAAGCTTATAGCTTATGATGAACATGTTCCACACATATGGCGTGACACATTGAATAAGTCAACTATTAAGTTCTACCCCATGCAGCTTACTCACCAGATTTGGCTCTTTCCGATTACCACTTGTTGGCATCGAATTGCCTCGCACTTGCTGAGTAAACACTTTGGATCCTACGAAGATGTGAAAAAATGACTCGGTGAATGGTTCGCAGCAAGCAAGTAGGATTTTTACTAGCGTGGTATTCGGAAAAGGCCGAAAGATGAAGGGTAAGTATCGCAAACTATGCATATTTTGAGGAAAACAATTTTTATTCGTCTTTTAAATTTATTTCATGCTTTTACATAGCGTCGCCTCAGAGCAACACTAAGACATCTAATCCCAGAAACAACACTTGGATGCCCTATTGTTGCTCTAAGGCGATGATATGGCACAGCAGGATTTAAAAAAACTCATCAATGAGAGCTTTCCTTGGGTTTGAATTCTGTGGGTGTTTTTTCCAAAACTCAAAATAGTCTACTTGCGTCCCTTGGCTTCTCACTGCCTTAGTTGCTGTCAGAGTTGGGAAAAGCCCATTAGATACAAATAGTATACTTGTTGGATAGTGTAACATAATGTACTTTCAAACCCCATTATAACGAACCTCGAAGGACCACGCATTTTGTTCGTTGGTAACGGAAATTGCATGGTGATTAAGCAATGCAATGACAACTAAATCGAGACTGAACATTTATTTCGTTGAAACGGATAATTCATTATATTGATATTCACTGCAACGAGATTTTACTGTGTATATTTTTTTAAATGTCAAAATTTTAGGGTTTTTATTTATTTATTTATTTTTTATGAATTCCGTATCCCAGTCTTGATTGTCATAAACAAAAGAAGATTCGGTGCGATCATTAGTTAAACACCTCAAATTTATCACCTGAGTTTCAAAATTCTGGCGTCAAAATGCAATATTAATTCTTAAAATAAGCCTAGTAACTAAACTGCTGATTAATGACCCTAAATTTGGCTTTAATTAGAACCTTGAAATGAGCCCTTAAGAAAATTAATAAATGACTAAAGAAATTGTAACACCATTTAGGTTCTACAGTTTTATCCCCCTAACTTAACACATGATTTCACAATAATTGTTTTGAATAAAATTAAAATTTTTTTTAATGTCTTCTCTTCGGTATTATATGTAAGAACAAACAAAACAGTAATGCAGTTTTAATAAGTTGAGAATGCTTTATTTTCAGAATAGTAAAATAAGAACTTTAATAATCAAGAAAAAAAGTAATGCTTAAAATAAGTTGGCCAGAATTTACATTAAACTGAAAAAAAAATAAATAAATAAATAAATATATATATGTTAACAAATATTTCAAATTTTCAGTCTTGCTTACAAACACCAATTCAGGTTTTTTCCTGAAAAAATAAGCTACATTACTTCTACCAGAACTTCTACTCAAAAATTGATCATCTGGAACGACAAATGTTTTGAAAATCAATCTAAATTTTGAACTTCATATTCAATCTAATTTTATTCCTTTCTAAAAGAGCTTGAAAACTTCCAAATCCAATCTTTCCTTGTACTATTCAATTATTGAGAATCTTTACATTCCTGCGTGCATAAAACAAATCTTTTATTGCCTTTTGAGTTCGGAAAAAATAAGTATACGTATATAGTACATTCACAGCCAAGTAAAACTTTTTCTTCCTCCACAAACTTTGTCCCGTGCCTGAACGAAATCTCACTTTCAGAATTAGTAATGACATTTGTACTGTTTGTGACTCGTATTTCCATGGCAACACAACTACGATTTTCTAACCAAGGGCACTAATTTTCCATTTCCATTTATATACACGGATTATTTTGACAGTTATCGGTGAAACTTGCTTTCATAGGCACTGTTGGAATCTTGCTTAATACTTCGCCCGCCCCGATGGAGGGATAATATTTTGTTCTTGAATAAATCCCAGTGTGGAATTTTAGCGGAAAATCGTTTGGAATTTTTTTTCTCTTTATTTGCAGTTATTTTTATTACTGATTGTTCGATGAAGCGATATTTTTTCCCTTCCTGCGGGATGTTTTATTGTGTTTGAGTTTGACTTTGATGTTTAATTAAGTATTGGTATAATTATGGTGATTATATGTGAAATCATTTTGTGTTTCCGAAATTGATTAACGGACCTCTGCTTTTTCAAAAAATTGTATTTTGTATTTTATGGCTGTTTTAAATGTGGGATTCTTGATTTCATGATTATTCTGCTGTATCCAAATATATAGGAGAAAATACTTGATTTCTTAAAATTTTCGATTTGAAATTTGAACGATATTTTAATCTTTAAAGGAAATTAAAGATATACGGATTAGTTATTTTTCGCAAATATGTATTTGTGTACGTAGATGAACACTTTCATTTTATGCTTCAGCTCATAAAATACTGCAAAGACTAGAATTGTAGGGGAGGTAACCCCAAGGAACAAAATGGAAATTAGCTTATAGATGGGAATCTTGGTAGTAACTCTTGCTGATTATTTTTTGCCACCAATCGCTGTGAGGGCGAAATGAGATCCCTTTTTTTAAAGAAGTTAGCAAGCAACGGAAGCTTTGTAGTATTTAAATTAGCGAAGCAATGGAATGGGTAAACGTTCTACATATGAGGCAGTGAGAAGCAAAGGAATATAAGTGACAAAATTATGAATTTTGAGGTAAGTAGTACATATGGTAGATGAACCTCTCCCCTGCCTTAAGGCAAGAGATAGTATTGGTAGCCCTGGTAGGTGCTGATGTACAGCATGGTTTAGGGATAAAAATAATGAAAGCCTACCTTGGATGTTTAGTCCAGTCAATAGATACATTTTACCTTGCAAAAAATGGGGTCAAAGATTTTATTTTTTAAATTTGTACATATTGGTGCCGACATGGAAAAACCAAGTTATCCAACACGAAAGTCCCCGGGAGAACTTTTGGGGGCCGAAAAACCACAAAAATTTACGACTTTTTTTGTTTTTTCCAAAATATCTCCGAAATGGTTCAACTTAGAAAAAAGTTTTAAATGTAAAGTTTAAAGAACATAAAATTTTCTACAACTTTTGTATTTACAACTTTTTTGTAGCACAAATAACAAGCTTGCTATAGCTCTTTGAAAATAGGCAGTTTTCCTCCACTCCGAAAAAAAAAGCTTTCATACTGAAAGCAAGGCGTCATAATTATTAGAACTTGAATAGAAACTGTAGTTTCAGAGAGTTTATCGACAGTTAGAGTAGTTTGAGTTTCTTGCTCACCCTCCCCCCCCCCCCCCCCGTAGGACACAGTAGACTCCCCAGTAGACTCCAAAAACAAACGATGTATTATGAAACTGAAATACATATATATGCATTCATTTAAAGCACATACGACGATGCGATAATAATTTTAAAAAAAACCTTCCCCACTGCTCACGAACTAACTTTTCTGATCTGACAGAGGTAGTCTTCATCAGACTCCAATAATAGATGATATATTGTTGTTTGTAACTGGATTACACAATATATACATTCATTTGAGGGATATAATTCGTACATTCTAGTCTAATTATTGCAAACAAAGATTCGATTTTTAAATATTAATGTGAAGGAATGAATATTAGGTAGCTAATAAGCAAACAATCAACACAGTCATGCAACCTATGCTCTGATACAATAATAATAATAAACCCTCCCCCACCGCTCACGAACTAATATTTCTAGTCTGACAGAGGTAATCTTCAGTCAGACTCCAATAACATATGATTTATATTGCAGTTTGTAATTGAATTACATATACTTCTCATTCATTTAAGGCACATAATTCGTACCATCTATTCTATTACAAGCGAAAATGCAACGTTCGAATATAAATAGGAATGAATAAATATTAGGGTGATAATAAGCAAACAATAGACATAATAATGAATAAATAAAGGTACAATAGTAATACGTAATGAACACTTTGCAAAAATTCTGCAGAAACTGACTTTTTGAGGCATGAAAAACCCAAAAGAATTACCTTACAAAATGAAAATCCAACTGTAGAAGATTAATACATACATCTAAATTACGGAGAGATTCATTCGACCTTAAAGCAAATAGAGAAATGACAACAAAATGCGCTGTTTATCTTCTTCGAAGCCGTTTTGAAGGTCCAGGTTCTTCCGGTTCAGAATCTGTAGGGGGTAGAAAGAAGCTATGGTCCTTTAATTGTTCATCTCCTTGTTGCGGTAATTCCAAAAGCTCCTGGAACAAATCATCTTCTTCTGCAGTCTCATCCAAAGATGAAATTTCTGCAACATTTTCACAATTTGTGCCACTGCAGTGTTTGCACGTGCTGGAGCATTTTAAACCTGCCTTGTAACAAGAACAGGTTCCAGTACAATTTTTCTTGCAGGTACGAGGTACAATCTTCAAAAGATTCTGAGTAACTGAATCTCTTTTCGTGTCAACATGCATTATACCTTGCGTCTTGCGTTCCCAACCCCATTTCTCAATTATGTTGCCCAACCAACTTTGAATTTGGTGGTAGAACCGATATGAGTGATAACGTCCAGCAGGTAGCCCTGCAAGATTTATCTTAGCCCTGTATACTAGTTTTATAAAAAGATTAAATTGCAAAGTATCCAAAGATAGGTTCAAATACTTTACGTCACAAGTGTATAATATTTGCAAAATGTTTTCTCCAGCTGCAGCTAAGGAAGGCATCATGATGACAGATTGGGTCCATAAATACTTCAACAGCTTCCTTAATTTTAATGATTTTTTTTTTTTTTTTTGACTATTTTGTACAACTTAATTTTGCCTTGGCCAAAGATTGCCGAAGTCGTATCACACCCACTAAACGCATGGATGAAAAGAATATTGCTGGGGTCAAACTTAAAAGATTTAGTGGGGAAAAAAACAAATCACAAGCATTCCCTCTTCCAGGTTTTAAAAAGAACAAGTTGCTGGAAGGCTGTCCTAAAGCTGTCATCAATCCTCTCGCCTACTATAACAACCTTTTCAGTTTCTTTTGCCTTTGAAAGAGCAGAAAGTAAGTCGACATCATCTTGAGTCTGCCTGACTTCAATGCCACACTCTTCGAAATATGTCTCAAGAAGTAGAATAAGACAATTATTTTTGTTACAATTTGCCAGAAACCTTTCTTGAGGAATATAGTTAACATGTTAGGTTCAACCATTACTTCAAGGGAAGAGATTGATTGCTCATTGATCTAGCATTTGTGACATGCAGTGTGAATTGTCACTTCTTTTAAGAACTTCAAAAAACGCTGATGTTTTTCATTTTGCCGTTTTGCGCTGCATCTTTGAAGATTTTCTGTTCCCTTCTCCTTCACAATCTTTATTTCGCATTCATGCAAACTGATTTCGCAAATAATAATGATAATAATAAAAAACACCTTGGTCAGGCGTAATCATTTATAGGAAAAAAAATTGTAATTCAGAACATACAAATTGCTAAAAACATACTCTCGCTCAAACCCTGAAGTGACCAACATGAGTAGCTATTGAATCGATTCATCTCATTTGGAGAAAAAAAAAAGGGGGGGGGATTTAATGGGGGTGTTTTGTTTAACTTAAAGGGAACGGAGGCATTTACCCTCAGCTGTGAAAGACAAATGATTTCCAAGGTCAGACTGCCGGCTTTTCTCCTTTTTTCCTCCGTTATCCGATGCGCTTTCACGCACTTCGCTGAAGGAGTTCAGAAAAAGTGTGACTTTCAAGAGGCTGTAACTCGCTTGCTTTTCATGCTACAAAAATGTTGTAATGACAAAAGTTGAAGGAAATTTAATCCTCTTTATCATTTGCATTTTAAGTTTTTTTTGTAATTGTAACCATTTTTGAGATATTTTGAAAATACTACAAAAAGTCACAAATTTTTGGGGGTTTTCGGCCCCCAAAAGTTCTCCCGAGGTCTTTCGTGTTGGATAACTTGGTTTTTTCATATTGGCACTAGTGTACACAAATTTAAAAAATAAAATCTTTGACCCCATTTTTTGTAAAGCAAGCCTGTTTTTTTCTACCTATTGACTGGACTAGTTATCTTTAAACGCGTTTTACTCAAAACTTGAAAATGTCCACTTACATCCCTTTGCTTCTCACTGCCTCATATTACCAATCCGGGCAATTTGCCGAATAAAAAGGTGAGCCGAATGTCACCATTATCCGACCCGAAATAAGTCGAGAAATGAAACGTAAAATATATTTATAATAAATAAAACTTAAAACAGCAATTGTTTTGAACAACTAATAGTATTTATGGTATGGAAGTTCATACAATTTATCTAGTGTAGTTGTTTCCAAACTTTTCCGAGTCGCAGCACTACTTGAAGAATTAGTTTTCTCTCGCTGTCGCTTAGTAAATCTCTGATATACAACACCTCCGCACCCTTCCATTCTTTCTGCAGCACCCTACTGTGTCGTGGTACCCACTTTAAAAACTCCTGTTTTAGTGCATTTTACCATTTTTCCTGAAAGAAAGTTTACATGCATTTCGAACATATTCTTAGCATAAATTCCCGTTTTATAAAACGTCGACTGCTATATCCGAGATCACAGGCAAACACCAAAAATACTCGCTTAGTTCTGAAAGAATGCGTGTTCCTCTTTGCTTTGATTTCGCTCTTGGACAGTAAGCACGAAATATATACGATCGAGATAAAAGAGATGTACAAAATAGACATTCCTTCCTATTTTCGAGGTCGCATCAATGTTTATCGTCTGCATCGTTGGGGAGAATCGAACGTTATGGGGGTGGATCACCATATATTACGATTTCTTTGCGGTTGTTTTATCCGGTGTTATTTTGAAAGCTTGCATTTCAGGGCTTCCGGTTGTAAAAATTGAGATAGAGTCTAAAACGCAGGATTTCGTTCTTTTAAATCCGTGTTTTGGGTGAATAGGTTGTGGAATGTATGATTGGCACGTTCCGACAATAATACCCGATCATAATAGTGGATGCTTTTTTTTTTCTTCAGTATTTATTATTGTGAAATTTTCTCCGCCTTGTAATGTTGCATGACATCCGTTTCTTCGGATGATTGATCTGAAACATTTTTGGCGAGGCGCTGCTAAAAAGTCTATGCTCACCACTTAATATGAGGTGTAAAATAAAAAAAAAAGATAAACGTAAACTCGTTTTTTTTTTAATGAGTATGTTCTTTTCGTTTCGTTAACCACTTAAGTTTGAAAGTATTTTACAACGCATCTCCTGGTTGACGTATTGGTTCTTGACTTTTTTACAGTGTCAAACAAAAGATGTGCTAAGTTGTTTAAGCAAGGAGAACGACTCGTTCGCCGTTCGTCTAATGTGCCTTGGCACACAGCAGGGTTCGTTGATTTAAATCAGCTTGATTTAAATCAAGCGATTAAAAAAAAATATTTAAATCAATTGATTTGAATCAAGTGATTTTTTTTAGCTAAATCATTAATTAAAATCAACTCATTTAATTTTTATAAATTAATTTTGCATTTTTAGAATGTTCTTCATTTTTTATACAATCTTAACTTAAACAGGCAAAATTACATAGATCCCTCTTTCTCTGTTTGTAACAGATTTTCACTCTTGAAATATTGCTCTTACTCCAAAATTACAGTTCAAGTCAGTACAGAACGAAAAAATATATATAAAAAGTAATTTGAATTTTGACATCTGGAATTCAAATTATGTTTTTCGCAATCACAAGTATGTGTTTGTAGGCGCGTGTGTCTGTGTGCAGGCATAAGTGTTTGGATATGTGTGCGTGTGTGCGTGTCTGTGTGCAGGCATAAGTGTTTGGGTATGTGTGTGTGTGTGCGTGTCTGTGTGCAGGCATGATTTTCGGGTATGTGTGTGTGTGTGTATGTGTGTAGGCGTGGGATGTGTGTGCAGGTGTGTGTTTGTGTAGGTGTGTGTGTGTAGGTGTGTGTATGTATGCGTGTGTGTGTAGGTCTGTGCAAGCATTAGTGTGTGTGTAGGTGTGTATGTATGCTTTGTGCCTAACATAATCAAGGCATAGAAATTTGATGGAGTAAAAACAATGGTTTAAAATTTTGCTTCCCCCCACCCCACACACAGAACATTTTTATGAGTTACGCATCACGATTTACGAAAAATTTCAATTGCTTCAAAGCTAAAAGTCACATGGATCGAGGTTCGATGATCGGGAAGTAATGTTTTTCATTAAAAACGCCTTCTGGCGACGAAAATTTGTACCATATTTTTTTATTCGCTGAAACAAACTACCACTTCCACTATATTTTGCACATCGTTAATTTCTGGGCAATAATTCCTGAGCAACTTTAAAGTAGGGTCGTTTAGTCATGTACACTTTTATGTAACATCTCTTAAGTTTTTGAGCATATGTCTTACTAGAAATATATAATTTACTAGCAAACATACCCAGCGTTGCTTGGATCAGTAATAATATCGAGAAACAATTTTTACTTTCCTTTATTTATTTTTAGCTGTGCCCCGTGGTTTCACCCGCGTTAATAAGACAACAATGCATTAAGAAACTATTTTAAATGCATCACGTATAGTATAAAATTACACACCCTTGTCCGTCAGTGTTTTCCTTCAAATAAGAAAATCGAAGAAAAAAATCAATTAAAAATAATTGAAAACCCTTGATTTAAAAATTTAATTAATTTGATCGATATTTTTTAATGAAACCGGGCACTGAAAATCTTCCTACCCGCAGCCGCGATCGAAACCCCGAGACTGTAGTGTTGCTGGTCGAGCCCTTTACCGACTGACCTATCCAAGCAACTAAAATATTAACAATTGATGCAATAAATAATGCATCATACAATATTATTGATATAATTTCAGTTTATTGCTGCTCGATTCCTATTAGTCATAGCGTGATGTTATATAGTCTGTAGCCTACCTCAATAAATGGACTATTCAACACAAAAATAATTTTTCTATTCTAACCCGTAGTTCCTGAGATTAGCGCATTCAAACAAATTCCTCAGCTTTATATTAATAGTGTAGATGCTGGGCCTGCTAAAGTATTTTCGGAGGCCATACTCACATTTCGATACTTCTGTTACAGGTCTAGAGATATTCTCGCCTAGTAATGCTAAAGAATGTCCCGTGAATACGAGATTTCACCCAAAAAAGAGACACAGCAGTCCGTGCATTAACTATTAGCGGAGCCATCCCCTGATTGTCTTGATCCCTAAATGAAGCTAAATCCGCCACATCCTGCCAGAATCGGATGTGGTAAAAAAGATTGCCTCCCGCCGCTTATTGGATCCGGCTTTCCTAACAAAGGGAACACGTGTTCCGAATGGATAAAGAGCATCTTGCTTTTTCCTTCTTTTATCCCTATTAGGCAGGGATTTTTTTCCCTTTTATTCTTGGATCAAGAATTTATTAGCTTACCGAAAAATGGTATTATAATGGATGATAACCTAATGTGGTTATTGACGTGTAAAATTAGATGGATTACGTAGTCATTTTTCCGGCCTTTATGTTCTTTTGTTTCGGCAATTCTGAAGAATCGGGGAAAAAAAGCTGATGTGATGGGATGCAAGAAAAATGGAATGATTATTAATAGCAGGAAGTACTGGAATCTATCAAAATTTGATTTGTTCATTCTCAAGTATTGAAACAATAAGGAAATAAATTTAGGATCTGCAACAAAATGTGTTTTTGATCTTTTTTTTTTAAAGGCAAAGTCCTTTTTGTTTTTGATAAGATCTAAATTCTATTCGAAGGCACAAATTGCGACTTTAAATGTAATCAGCCTCCTTGCGGATCTCAGAAGCTCTTAATAAATTTTAGTTTCTACAAAAATGTTTTAAATCTCTGATTTTTTATAGAACTGTACAGCTGTGGGCAGGTAAACGACAGTATCTGCAGAAATGAGGCTTCGAGTTGAAGAAACGTGTTTTAAATTCAGTGCTAACGGTAGGGAAAGGTTGGAATTATACGTTTTTTTTCGCGCTTTCTTTTCAGCGGAAACCAAATAAGCAAGCTTTTGCATTAAAGCTAAAGTAAAATTGATTTTTAAAAAATGCAAAAAAAAAAAAAAAAAAAAAAAAAAAAAAAAAAAAAAAATAATAATAATAATAATAAATAAATGAAGAATTACTGCCTTTTTCCTGCCCACGGCAGTGTAGGTCCATAAATATCTTGTAATGCTAAATTGGTGCTAAAGCGGAACTACAAGTTTATACCTAACAGCCCGCCCTCAGAATCCAGATACTGCAATGTCATGCTTGTCAACGATCATCAATTTGGAATACTCATAAACGAGCTGGAGGTAGTTGACCTCATTAAGGCTGAGATTACCTTCACATTGGTAGCTAAAATTTTAGGCTTCACTTTTCGAGGTGAGCTAAACCACGTTTTTCAGAAATTCATTACATCGGTTTAAAAATGTAGCATTTGTATATGACATTAAACACCTTTTTTGACAAGTCTAGTTATTAGTAAACAAACGAAAAATGCAACAATCTAGTAAAATGAACACGTTTAACGAACTCAAAACTTTCTAGTCAGTTCCTTTTTTGAATCGAATCGAAGGAAGTAGCTGTTGCCAATTCAGCTAATGTGCTTTTGAATATTTTTTTTTAAACATGCAGTTGCCAATTCGTGTTAGGAAAAACTTTTGAAACCTATGTTTTTTAAACAAATAGCGAACTGTTCAGGCACTGGAGTATATATTTATCCATTGTTCGATCCGGCTTGCCTATTGATTGTGTTTTCAGAATATTGATTACTACCCTAATTCAGAAATTTATTTAGATAATACTCCATTCTGGGTGCAATTTATCTTAGTGTGAAAATTAAATGAAAACCTCACTAAAATAATTAAACATTTAATGCTTTGACAACCTTTCTAGTCAACTAAACTGTGTGCAAGTTTATAAATTTGAATAAATACCTATTTCTGAAAACCACCTGAAAATTTCGAAATTGAATCATAAGCTTCTGTGAGTTATTTAAACTTGGGGAACTAGTTTCACGTCGATTATATTTTAAATCATTTTAACAAAGAGCTCTATCCTTCCCTTTTAACTTCATTTTACAAGGGGAAAAGCTAATGCCATTCGCTTGAAACAAACAATCCAGTCAATAGCTAATTTACTCGTAATGGTTTTCGCACAGATGCAACTTTGTAGATAAGCCAGTTGGGAGCTTTCGAAAAAAGGAACTGTGTGTGGGAATTACTGTTGTGTTTATATTTATTGTGTTGAAAATGATGCTTGTGTTGAAAAGGCTACGGTTGCTCATGCGATAAGTTTAAAATGTTATCTTTCACTGTGTGTATGTGTTCGGTTTTTTGCCCTATTGATTAGAACACCTAGCTTTTTCAAAGATTTGTGTTCGAATGGATTTCGTTCTTTTTTTCGTTCACCCCAACCCCCCATCATGATTTTCATAAATTGCTCTTATTTCTTTCCTGTATTTATTTTTTTTTAACTTAATGCCAGGTGATTTTAAAGTTCAGTCAACAATTATTGCTTATTAATTTACTAATGTTTGTAATGATATAAAAAATAAGTGCTAGTACTAGTAAGAAAATTACTGTGAAATTTGGATTTTCATGTTTTTTTGAAAAGGAGGTTGAATGCTCATTAACAGTTTCAGTTCAAATGGAATTTTCAAATCAGATTCTAAATTACTTTTTTCAATGCATTTCTTTATTAATTTAATTAATTTTATGAAGTTTTTTTATACTATCGTTTGCATCTTACTCATGTATCAAAGGGGTTTTTTTTTGGGGGGGGGGGTAATCTCTCACACTCTGTTTCGTGATTTTTTTTAAAAATAATTTTCAGCGAAAAAATACGTATTGCCCTTTTCCGTACGAATGTTTTCAATACCTTAATACAATGGCTGCCGCTTATGTGAATCACGTTTGTTTTAAACAGTTTTGATTCCACAAAGCGGTTACTTCAATAAAGCTGGATCGTGTTCTGTTTTTGACGATTTGATTCATTAAAGCGGTTGATTCAATTAACTGGCGTCCACTGTATCAAATTATATTTTTATTGTGAGAAATGTAAAACATTTTCATACTCCTAGGTATCACCTAGAACTAAAATCAAGATCAAACATGACGGGAGGGGAAAAAAGCGCCAATGAATTTGACTATAAATAAATGAAAAAATTAAATGTTATGAATTTTCGGAGAAACCTATTTTGGAATCTATTTTCATTCGCTGTTTTTTATCGGGATTTGGGTATTTATTTTAATTCGTTGGATTACGGATCAGTAACTACGTGTCAATTACCTGCTCCAGAAACCTGCTAGCCTTGGTGAACTCCCGGGCACTGCCCTTAGTCTTTGAATAAAAAAATCAAGTGACTTAGTATTTGAATAAAAGTAATCAAGTGAAAAAGATGGTATTTTAGAAATATTTTATTTATACTTATAAAATGAACAATAATGTAGAAATTACATATAGATCATGTTTGGAAGAAGAAAAAAAGTAGAATATCTTTTTTTTGCATATGAAAAAGAAGAAGAAAAACCATTCTAACATCCTCAAGATACCCTCAACGCTGACATGCATCGGGAGCGTATCACAATCGTTTGTTTCGTTTCATCCGCAACACAGCGAATATAACAAGGAAAACCCATTTACAGGGCTGTGGTTTAGCATATCACTGCACTCTTCCGGCAAGAGTCGCGTACGTTTATAACTTCTCTGCTACATGTACGGTTTAAAAATGAAATAAAAAAATAATACTCACCATTAATAATATTTAAAATGTAATTATTCCTTTTACTAGTTTGTCTGGAAATCGTGCAAATCTTTTCTTTTCTCTAAATAACTTTTACACCCCTGTTGTGGTTACCGTTTTCTTGAATGAATTACTTGATCAGATAGCAGAAAAAATGGGATATAAAAACGATACTGTTCTAAAATTTACAGAAATATTTGTGCTGTAAATCTTTATTTTATCACAATACAAATATCTTGGTAACACTGTCAATGGTGTTTTTTTTTATTTTCTAAAATATATTCTGTGAATAATTGTAACAAATTAATAAAAACATTTTTTTTAAAAATGTTTTGGCTGTGATTGGTTTTATTGCTAACTAACTATTAATGCAAATATTGTTCTGGAATAATTTTGTTTTATGCATAACATATTTATGTAGGTGAAAAGGGGGCTCATGTGAACATGATATGTTTTACTATGATCACTTCAAGCAAAAAATCTGGAAAAATTCTCAAATAAGTACAGTACCAGTTGTTCCTCTTGGACATAGGCCAACGCATTAGCTTAAGTTTAGCCATTTTGGATCGGATTTTTCATTTTTGCACTGCTAGGTGACCACAACAATGTTTCAGATTTTGCCAAATTTGCCGAAAATAATATTTTATTGCCGCTAATAATTGTTCCGAGTGAGCAATCACCAAACGTGATAACTCGCCAGAATAGACAACCACTCAAACACGCGATCCGATCCAAAATGGCTAGTCTTAAGCTGATGCGTCGACTCATATACAGTGAAACCTGTGTATAACGATACCGTCTTTGACGATAACCTGTCTATAACAATTTTTTTTTTTTTTTTTGGCCCCAGCAAAATGTCAGCATGAATAATCAAACTGTCTATAACGATATCCTGTGTATTACGATATTTTTTTAGGTCTCAACAGTATCGTTGTAGACAGGTTTTACTGTATATAGGGGCTTTAGGACAAACATTTAGAACAATGAGCCATTTTATGTTTCTGTGGTGGCAACTTCTTTGTTTTAGCAGGTGTTGAAGGAATTTTATCACTTTCTTCTTCAAGTGCAAACATTTCTTACACTTACTGCTAAGCTAAACCTAAGTATTAAAAACCATTGTAGGAACATTCAAGTAAATTTATGACAATGTTTAAATTTTTTAAAATTAAATCAGAAATTATTTATTTTTGCGAGTTAGCTCTAAAGTAAATGATGGGGCACTTATGAACGCAACATCTAGGGGCACAAGTGAACAGTTATCATAGCCGCTCTCTGTAATATTAGTGTTGGATATGTTAAGTGTTAAAAAGTGTGTAAATATTTCTAATTATTATTTTCGTATAATCATTTTGTAAATTTATTGTTTATTATTATTGATATTATTAAATATTTATTTATTTATGTTTCTTATTTTTGTATTTGAAATTTTTTTGTTTCTAAATAGTTGATCAATAAATTAGTGTTATACAATACTTACAGGAAATAAAAAAAGACACAAAATATTTTCATTTAATTAAAAACTCAAGTTCAAAATAATTTTTAAATGCATTATCAAACAAAGTATGAAGCTTAAAAGTAAAATATATAGAAAGTAACCCCTACATAATAATAATAAAAAAATATTTGTATTATGTTGTCATATAAGTTTTTTTCTAGTCCATTCAGTGATCAAAACAAGCTACGAGACTTTAGAATTTGACAGTGAGCAGTTATATATTCGGGAAAAAATATTTTCTTAGTGGAACAATTACTGTGCGTTTGAAACTGACGCAGTATAGGTTATAAACCCTTCTACGTATTCGTTATTTTGGTATATGTTTCATATTGAAGAATTTTCCTTCAAAATGTGATACTTCTGCATTTTTTACCCGTGTTCATATGTGCTCCAGGCCTGTTCACATGTGCCCCCTATAGGGGCTCATGTGAGCAACTGAAGGCGTTTTTAAAAATACCTTAAAGTAAAAAAATCCCAAAAAAATCCATGACGCAAAGAAAAGTTTATTGAATCATGAGGACACTTTTCGTTGAGAAATTGATAGTGTTTTTTGAAAAAAATTGTTCACATATGCCCCTTTTTCCCCTACATTCTATTTTATTAGCAAACCGCCTTTAAGAACTTTTATCTTTTACAGGAATTAAAATTTCACTAAAATTTTGACTCTTTGATTAGGCAAGTAGAGATCACTTGCGGAACTCCTGTCAAAGTTCCTGGAAACCCGTAGGTTCCGCGGAACTAAGGTAGAACACTTCTCAGAACCAAGGACCGAGAACGAATTGTAAATTAAGATTTATTGATAACCAAGGAAACGCAAGATCAATATAGTCTTCGAAACTTCTTTTCATACCTAAATAATATCAAAAACAATCTAAAATAATCTTGACGAAGTACCGGTCCCGTGAGTTCCCATGCAAGTCAAGACCCTGACTGCAACACTTCAATTATCAATCGCGACAAAAAGCGTCTGTGTGTTTGAACTCGCAAAACTCGAGAACTACTCGGCCGATTTTGCTGAAATTTTCACAGTTTGTTCCTTTAAGTCCTGAGAAGGTTTGCAGACCAGTTCGAAAACAATTCGATGAATAGTTTTTTTTTACTTCAATTTAGACCCAATTTTCACATAAATTTCCGAATATGGGGGTGAAAAATTACTCACAAATAGTAATATTATATATCGTGGGAAAGGGAAGAATTTTCTGCATTCTACGCAATTTGTTCCAATGCTCTAACTTAATTGCAGCGGGAGTTTTTTACGTTTTTAGCTCGAATTTTTTTAGGCTTAGCTAAAATTTAGGCACTACTTTCTTCATTAAATTCATCAATAAAAAGTAAAGGAATTGTCCCACAGTTTTCATTTTGACAGCATTGGATAGAGCTGCTTTTTTTACTCCAGATCTAACTCGACCTATGGTCGAAAGTTTAACCCTCTATCTCCATTAGAAAAAAAGTTAGAAGCGAATTAAATGAAGTTCGAAAATCTATTCTCTATTCAAGTTTTTAACCATTTTATTTTGCGTTTCCACGGTAACGTTTTTTGAATCCATATTTTATTTCCATCTTTCTCATTTTCAATTCTTAAACTTATTTTATTTTGTGTTTCCATGGTTACGCCTTTTAAATCCATCTTTCTCATTTTATTTTAATTCCTTAAAAGTATTTTAGTATCTGTCGTCATTGTTTGGCGAGAAAATTTTGCGTGATGTTTTTTTTTTTTTTCTTTCATTTAATCCTGGTTATTGAAGATACTTCACTTGACGCAATGGTTTTTTTTTTTTTTTTTTTTTTTCAAGGTAGACCGGGCAAAGCTGGGCAACGCAGCTAGTATTACAAAAATTAAGTTCATCTGTTTAGGACTGCATCATTGGGAACTGCCACCAATATTTTCTTGGAAATCATTTCTTTGTGATATTAGCGTTCTATTCCGTAATAGCTTTGTCGACAGGATCCGATTGTTCTTTATTGGGTTCGATGGGCGAATCGCATGCCCCGTTAGAATCTCAGTCAGCTTTGCCGGACATCTGAAAAATGGGGATCTTGTTGGAAATGGTCTGGCTGTGAGATAATGCTCTGTGGATGGTGGGAGAGATTCGTTATGTGGGGATTTTTTGGCAGGTGTAGGGAATGGATGGGAGGGGCTAGGTCTACGTTGTTTTTAAGTGTTGTTATGTTGTGTGTCCAGTATAGCCTCGTTATTCTCGATTTCGTTATTCCATTTTTTCGTTATTAAGACTTTTCGTTTATTAGCATTTTTTTGTCATTCCATTTCTCGTTACTCCATTTTCCAAAATGATTTTTAAAAATAGAAGAAAAAGGAAAAAAAGCCAATAAAACATCCTATTTTTCTTGTAACATATGAAACTATAATATCTACGAAATATTCAAGTAATACCATTTTTCTTCTCAATTTTTTTTTGGGGGGGGGGGCGTAAAAACGGTTTGTATAGCTCTTAAAAAGGGGGGGGGGATACATTTTTACAGATAAGTTTTGAATTGAAAAATAAGTAGTAAAATAAATCACTGATAACAAGCCTTGTGAGATGATACGGTTTTGATTGTTCGGCTATACCCCCTCCCCCTCTGCCTCCAATAATTTTGATGGAATAATCCGAATCGTTCCTTAGCTTGGTATTTTGCATAACCTCATTTTAAAAATATCTTTTACAATGAAAAGTCTGCCGCCTGCCTTGTTTTGTGGTCAGTGAAGTCTGACTTGGACAGGAAGGTCCGGGTTCGAATCCCGGCTTGGGCATGGACGTACTTTCTCTCTCCTGTCTTTGTCCATACTTTGTGTGAATGTGTTGTTATGCCGTGAATGGTTGCCTACCCTATAAACGGGTCCCTATGGCATGTGTGTACTGTAGAAGTTGGACTTCACACCAAATTACGGTACAGTGGAAAAAGTGAAGCAGCGCTCCCCAAATTGCCAGCCTGGCAGGCACACGACAACAACAAGTTTGTTTCTTTCAAAGATAGCAGGCATATATAAAATTGTAATTTTTTCTACTAAAAATCTTAACAGTGGGAATTCATTTAAACGTAGGATCAATATAGTGTACACATAGTGAACATATATTGTGTGTTCATAACTAATAGTTTTTATTTATTTTTAGAAATTGTTTTGTTTGAAAACTACTATTTTAACTTTTTTTTTTTAAGCAATTACGAATTGCTTATTACCCTTACTTGACCAAAATTGATGTTGCTCTGATTTTCAACCTGCCATGACGACGAAAATTACTCAAGCTCGTTGTTTTAATATTTATAACCTGGACAAATTTTCGTCGTAATAGTTACAAATCGTTTCGCGTTTATTCAAGGCTTAACTTGAGCAGATTTTTTTTTTTTTTTAAAGGTGGAGAAAGGTGTAAAATTACTTTTTTTTTCCAAGAAAAACATAAACATAAATAATTTTTAAAAAGCGAAACTTCATCTGTATACAAAATCTCCAGATTATTAATTAATATCTATTAACATGGATAAGAAATAACAATGCCATAAAGGTATGCATTGTAAATTTAATCTTTAGGATGAGGATACGTTTGCGAATTTACCATAACAACCATATCTTTATTGCCGCATCCTAATCACCATTTCTTTTTTTATCGATATGCCTCGTATTACCTAATATAGAAAATCATCAGTCATAATATGATGGGCGTTTTTTTTCTCTCCATTTCAATTATAGTCCAAAAAGGAAACTCAACGAGTAGGGTCCTATCGCAATTAGTGATTTGCTAAAAAACTTCACTTACATTTTGACGTCTAGAATTCAAATTAATTTTTTTTCCTTAAATTAACTTAGAGTGAAAATTTAGTTATAATTAATAATGCGAACTAGATAATAGCGTTCACGAAAGTAGGCTAAAAGATAGTCGATCTTAATAGTACTGCTTAACAACAGTTACAGAAAAAAAAAACAAAACAGTAGTGGTTACAAGGTTACAATGCCACTTTATCTGATTGCATTTTCTTGCTTATGATTATCTTCGCAGTTCTAAATTAAAGCTCTAACTACTTACCAAAGCAACGTCACTTTTTGTATGCCTGCCCTAAAAATATTTCCCTCTTAGCCATTCCACCATTTAGTCTTTAAACGAAAAAAAAAAAATCTTAAATATACGAACAAAAATAAAGTCGCTCCAAAACTCTTTATTAATAGCAACCATTAACTTCCGTTACCCTGCATTTTTTATCCTTTTAAATATTTTATGGATTTTTGACACAGACTTCTTAAATTTTAATGCACTCTGCCTTCAGCGAAGCAACTTTCTAACGTATTAGGCGAGGCCATTTTAATAAAGAGGATCTTGAGTGTTGCCATTCGAAAGAAAGTAAAATATATTAAAATTTTGGAGCATTATTAATTATGGAGTTGTAGCCGTTCTGCTTGCCTTTTTTTTTATGGGAAGTTAAAGGTCAATGGATGGGAAAGGGTTTTAAGTGAAATTAAATTGGGTATTTTTAGCTGCCAGATTTTCACTTTTAATGCTTGAAAGAAGGTTGATCGAATGTGTATATTTAATTAGTTTATTTATTTATTTATTTTTTGGTGATTCCATCATTACTTTTAATTTATTATTTTTATTTGTTTTTAATGGTATTTTTGACGATAAAGTGAAGCGGTGTTTTTGTTGAATTTTTCTTATCGTAGCAATCAAATTATTTTTTAATCGTTGAATATGGCATCATTGCTAAAAACATTTTTATTTATTTATTAATTTTTTTCAATTGGCTTGTGTGGACGTAATATTCGTTAAAGATAAACATGTACTTGAAATTTGTAAAATAAAAATAAACCCTGTTTTAGACCATCTGTTTCCAGTTTGAGGGGTATAGTTTCCAAATTAAAGAATTTATTCTATGCTGGGTATTCTCCTCGACCTTAGAAATATATTATTCTGTTATAAGAATTCAATATAAGTACATATAAGTTGATAACTTGATCGGAAGTATATTTTTCATCCAGAGAAGATCAACTGGATATACATGAGACGAGCAACATGTCATAAAATGTTGAGCAATTTTTGTAGGGTTGGTTGGAGTGAATAGGAAACAATCCTATTACATCTTTTGTGTTAATTTTTGATGCTCAACTATTGGTGAGTAAAGACTGGGTAACATATAGAACCTATTTAGAGAGTTCTGCGTGTTTCTAAACTATATTGTGTTGGTGTCATCATTGTTTGAAAATGACATTGCAAAAAATGTTTTTTTTTTTTTTTAAATTTCTTGATCTTAGATTTTCCTCTCCAGCACGTCTATAAATTCGAGGTATCTGATTTCAACTACTTTTACTCGTGGAAGGTTACTAAAAACATCGACTTATGAATTTCACCTTCCCTGCTATTTCTGCTTGTTTTCTAAACTATTGTGTTGTTATCATCATCGTTTGAAGATGGCATCGTGAAAAATGTTTTTTTTTTTTTTTTTTTTTTTTTTTTTTTTTCAATTACAGTAATCTTACATTTTTTTCTCCAGAGGGCACAAATGTGGCGAAACTGGTTTCAACTAGTTTTACTTATCATGTGGAAAGTTACTAAAATATCTAGTTATGAATTTAACCTTCCCTGCTATTTTTGATAAGCTTTCTCATCTTATATATTAAAGACTGAGTGTATCTTAGTATCACTCCATACTTTAAGACTACTATCGTATCTTAGTATCACTCCATACTTTAAGACTACTATCGTATCTTAGTATAAAAACACAGTTTTAGACTTTAATTGGGAAGGTTCGGTGGCTTCGATTGGAACGATTCGGTGGTCCCTTCCGGTATTTTTTTCGAAATTGAAATATCAAAAAAAGCAACTGTAGATACTCTTCAGTTATTCTTCCAAACGCTAGAGCATTGACAATGGAACTGGAGGCTGCGTTGATCTTTCCTCTGTCGAGGCCTCTTTTTCTGTTTAAAGCGGAAGTTATTGAATAGTTCGAGTTAATTGTTAAGTTACAAGGTGCGCAGCGGTCTTGGAATGGAATGATTCTATTTCTGCGCCGCGCTAAAAATTAATGAGCTGATCATTAATTCATGCACCGACGCAGGCGATGCGTTTTTTAATACGGTGATTTTTTTTCATTTTTTCCTTTGAATGCATTTAATTTTCGTACTCAAAACGTCAATTAAATTTCTTTTGTTAAGCGAAGTCCCTGAAGTACTGTACTTTGGTACTCCGGAGTAATAGAGTAGTTGTATACCCAGGAATGGATTGTGCCCGTAGTAGGAATGGCTGTCACTGGCGACCTCTGCTGGCTCTTAAGCCAGGTATGAAGCAGAACTGCATACTCGCATTCTATTGTTCACTGAGCAAAAAATATAAATAATAAATAAATAAACAAATGAAAATATTTAAAATTTAGTAAACTGACTTCGGTTAACGAGGCTCCACTTAAGAGTTTCAGATAATGGAAATTCTACTGCATTTACAGTCCAACCACGGATTGTATGGAATTGGCAAACGTCCAGTTTAGACGAGTCCATCTGAATGAGGGTTAAAAGTAAAAATTTGATGCTCGTGTTCCACTCATTTGAATGAGACTCTGCGTAATTTAGAAGCTTACATTCATATACAAAAGCCCTAAAAGCTTATAGATGCGTCCATTTCCGCGTGCAAACCTGATGTTTGACTTTCCATAAAATCCGCGATCAGACAGTACCATGTAACGATGACCAAGCAAGGCTTGCTAATATAAGGTTTGCTATGTAATTGCTGAATGTCGCCAACTGGGAATATGTAGTAATTTCCAATAGCGATAAATCCATTACTTCGCCAATGTATCTTTATTCTATCCTTAATCCTTTATTTTTTAATGAAAAAAATTCTCCTAAAATCTTTCAACTGCCTTTTCCATCACTGCAGGAAAATTGTTGCTAAGATTCACACAGTACCTTTGCCGGCCTTCCCAAATAATGTCTTATGTTTTTTCCATGAAGCCACTTTCATTAAAAGGAAGGAAACGCATTAATATATTCCAGTCGAGCAGACGTGAATGCGTCCATTAAGCATTTGGAACAACTTCATTAAAGAAAAAGTTCTTTAGAATGGCGATATTTAATGGATTCCATCTTTTCTTTGTCATTTTTTCCCCTTCCTTATCTCTTCTGCTTTTTTCATCCATTTACCAGTGGCTTCATTGCTTCCTTGTTAAGGATTTTAAAAGATAATTTTTAATTTGCTAATTAAGCTGAGAACGTCTTAAAAGGGAGCCTCGTTAAGTAAAATACGCTCGTTCAATTCATCGCTTTATTTGCATTAGTTTGTTTTGTTTTTGTATTTTTTTTTTTTTAAATTTAAGGGGAAAGTAGGGTAATATCGCACTTTCCGTCTTCATTTGCGAGGCAGTATTTTGAGTTTAAAGGGTTCAGGGGTGCCCATCTCCCCCCAAGCTCAATGCGCAAATGCCCCCCCCCCAAAAAAAAAATTCTCGCTTTCAAATAAGGTTAAAGGTAGCACTTTTTAGAGTTTCTAATTCCCAGCAATTTAATGGGATGAGAGGGGGGGGGGGGGGTAACGCTAACTACTGAAATCTGAACCTAAATATTGTTGGGTTGTTGACACGTATCACCTCTCAAAACTTACAATATGGCCCTTGAGTAAAAGAAGTTTAGAGATTTTTTTTTGTTCAAACGTATGAAAAAATACAGAGAATGGATTCACCTTTCTGGTTCGGGATGGAGTCATTACTGGATGTAAGCAATTAGAACCTTGTCGGAAGTACAATATTCAGTCAGATAGGGGGTTCCGGGGATTTCTCCTCCGGAAAATTTTTGAAATCGTAGTTGTAAAAACACAGTTTTAGACATTAATTGGGAAGGTTCGGTGGCTTCAATTGGAACGATTCGGTAGTCCCTCCGCGGTATTTTTTTCGAAATTGAAATATCAAAACAGCAACTGTAGATACTCTTCTGTTATGTAAGGGAGAGTGGACGGGTTTGGGGACTCTCCCCCGAAACGCTTTCCAAATAGTAGCTCTAAAAACGCAGTTTTAAACTATCACTATCTGTGATAATGTGAGGTAGAGAAGAGATTCGGGAGGTCTCCCTCGGAAATTTTTCGAGATTGAAGTCTTAAAATTGCGATTTCAGACTATCTAGGGTTAGGGTACCGACAGTTTTCTGATATTGAAGCTCTAACATCACAATTGTAGCCGCCCTTCGTGTCGTTAGGAAAAGGAGTTTTTGGAAGCACTCCCCAGAATTTTTTTCGAGATTGAAGCCCTGAAAAACAATTTCAAGACAATCTTTAATGATTTTGAAGAGAGTGGGGGAAGGGAGAGGGGCGCTTCACTTAAGTATTCGAACCTGTTGCTTTAGAAAAGCAATTTTGATTGATCTTTAGTGGAAGGAGAAGTTTAATAGCATTCCCAGGCAATTTTTCGAAATTGAAACTCCAAAAAGGCAATTGCAGATTGTCTTTGATTGTGTTAAGAAGAGGGAAGGTTCAGGGTCTCCCCCATAACTTTTTCGAAATTACAGTTCTGAAAACTCAGTTTTAGATGACTCTTAATGACAAAGATAGCGTTTTTCGGGCGTTACAGTATAGGGGCTCTCCTGGAAGTTTTCCGAAATTGAAGTCGCATATCCAAAAAAGATGTGTCATACACAAGTTCACTATAACAGGTGTTTTTCGGAAATCCTCAAAATTGATTCAGCCATTCAGCACACATCGAAATTCAGAACTCGAAAATTTTCACGAATCTAATTATTTGTTCTTAATACCTTAAGAGCAAACTGTTCTACTTCCAACAGCGGAACCTAACATCATTAAAAGTTTTTAAAAAAGCATCTAATGATAAATTGAAAGAACAGTCAATTTAAAAATGGTAGAAAAACGTGAGTAAAGTGAAATGAAAAATTCTGCATGAACTTAAGCTAATTTTTGAAGAAAATATATTAATTTTCAAGTGATGGACTAAAAAATATGTTATTCGAAAACTTTTAAATTGGTTTTTAACGATTGTTTTGGTGCAAATGAATCCATGAAAATCTAGAGCATAGTGGTCAAAATTCTTACAAACAATAAATAAATAACAGGGGAACAAATAATTAACAAACTTTTATTTTAGCCATTTTTGACCGTCCTCTCATCACTGTTACACGTATTCCTCATACAGAACTGTGCTACTTCCAGAAAATCTATATAAATAAAACAAAGAATATATGTGCATATATGTATGCGTGTTTCCTATACAAATCCAATTTATGTCGGATCTCGACCAAGTTTGACAAGGAGATATACTTTGGCACTCGAGAAGGAAAGTAGAGGGATTTTCAAGCGGCAAAGAAACTGAACCGTTCGAATTTTAGTTTTAGGACCATAAATGGCATTAAAAGGCTCTTTCTACTACAAATAATTATCCGATCGGTTCGATTTCAGTCTCATTCGAAAGCTCGCAAAAAATATCCATGAAGTAGATTTACTTTCCTTGGATTTCAAAACCATCAACAGGGCTGTAAAATCAACAGAAGAAAAGTTGTACGCATTTTTAAGTAAAGGAACATCAATATCAAATCGAAAATATATCGTCTAATGCGAGGTTAGTTTTAATCATCGTCTTTAAAATAATTGAGAAGAAAGATTTGTTGCCATTTTTTTTCTCGACTGTGAACAAATAAAATTCTTGCTTTTGTTTTGAGGTTTTTCCTGCAGTCGAGGGATTCAAAATTTTTCCTTTCTGTTTTTTTTTTTTTTTTTTTTTTTTTTTTTCCAGCGATCTGTTGGGAAATTTTAGATACCTTTTTTTTTTTTTGTTCAAGCCGGATTGTTAAATACCCATCACTTGACATAACTTTTTTTTTCGAGGTAGATCGTGCGAGGCTGGGCGACGCAGCTATTTTATAATAAATTAAAACGAAATCAAATCGACTGATCCTGATTTGCAACGGACACTGACTCCATCCTGTCTTTAATGATCCCTTTATTGAAATAAAGACACAGCCAATAAATTTTGGAATAAGTACGTCGAAAAGGTATTACATGTATTTCTTCTTAAATAAGTTTTAATATTTTTTTTTATATATTTTTTTGTACTGAAAATCAAAAATTTCATGTTCTTAAAAAAAAAAAAAAAGTTATCATTATTATTATTATTTTGGTTACCTAATGAAACGATATTTTGTCAATCATGACCTGGTGAAAAAAATTCTGAAGCTGCAAATATATATGGGTATTCTTTCCTCACCTGAATGTAACTGCAATCTATTTTTCAATGAGTTATTTTAATTAGAAATAAGTTTTCGGTAATTTAAAATTTTTGTTTTATGTGTCTCTTGAAAAACCATGGATTTCAGTATTCTTTAATATCTCTTCGTGTCTGTGTGTGTATGTCTGTTACCCTGGTTCTTCTTGACTGTCTGTGTCTCCAAAGTCGGTGCAGATAATGTTGAATGCTGGACATCCATAGGAATAAGCCATTCCGTCCTGCCTCATTCCTCTAAACCTTAACGTGTCGGATATATAAATTGACAAATATGCCATTAACATCATGCAATTTCACCTGTGTTGACCTCAAATTTGGCGACATATAGTAGGCTTGGTTGCTCAGCACACGGCAAAAAATGGCCACTTTTTTCGCTGATTCACAGCTGCCGACAGCGGCGGGGAGAGGTCGAAGCCCCCGAAGTAAACCGCCCAAGGCGGTGTATATCACCCCGCCGAAAGCCCGTACCACGTGTGAAAACGAATTTAACTATATAAAAGCTATCGTTTGAGAAAGGGACCCCCCCCCCTCTTCTAATGTAAAGTAATCAATCGTCATATTCTTTAAGTAAGATGCGTGAACACCCTTTAAAACCTAAATACAATTCTTTACAATATTAAAATATTTTGCCAAATAAACAAAATAGACACCAAAATTACGTTAGCAGTAGCTTTCAAATGTAAAATAGTTTCGAAACTCCATTGTTTATCGCCAAATTTGCCAAGTGACTTTCAGATTGATATCCACATTGCAAAAAGAAAAAGAAAATCAATTAACACATGTACAATGAATTTAACCTTAAGCAATAACAGTAAAACATCCGTAAACAATAATGACAACTTTCTCCAAAATGTAAAAAAAAAGGCCATCCTTTGAGAGGAAAAAAAAAAAAAAAATCCCGTGGGACACTCGAAAATTGTCGTTAGAAGAAAGAGGAAGTCGCATATTTTATTCGGTTAAAATGCGTAATAAAAAAAAAAGACGTGATAAAGAAACGTTTAAGAATCTCTCAGTTTACTTATTTGAACGTATCCGTCTGCAGTAGAGTATGTCATTACAAAAAAGTCATGTTGTATGTAGCCTTGATAATTGTCTCAACTAGAATTGCTTATATCTCTTGTTCTAAAATGGAACAAACATCTTGTTCAGAAAACAAAACCCTTTCCAACGACATATAATCTTAAGGGGGTGGAGGAGTTCTAGCTTCTAATTAGGCGAAATTTATGAAGTTTTTACTTAATTCGTTAGTTTAAAAAAAACTAATTGGAAATTTAGAGTTCAGGTTTCGAGGTGCAGACCCCCAGGGTACGTTTGAATTTTGTGCCTAGTTTCAGGACTGTAGGTTCTATGAGGCCTCTTGGTCACCGAGTACAAAGAAACAAACTATCAAACATCGTCACTTTTATATGTCTAGGAATGTTTATGGTTCCTAAGAAATAAAGCTTTAAAATAACTTCAATATGTAAAAAATCAATTTTTCCATTTTTACCAGAAAAATTCCGTAAAAACTTTTTTTTTTTCTTCTGCTTCAAAATTTAAGATCTCTGTCTAAAAGTGATAACCTCCACTTTTGCGGGATCTAAAACAAATAGAAACACTTTTTTTCATTCGTGGAAATATTTTGTGCTCAAACGATTATTTTGCTTAAAACATATTTCCCGAAAATTTTTTTCTACACTCCCCCATACCTTACCAGAAAATTATTGTGATTCATGCCTTCAATGTAAAGAAAAAGAAATAATTTTGTACTTCAGTGGGGCGTGAGTATATAACTCCGCGCCTCTTATTATTTTCACTCCATTAATGAGATATTTTTTAGCCATCAGCTATTGAGTTTTAAATGGATTTTTCAATGTGCCTATCTTTTCATCTGCATTTTTTCCTTATCTTGATCTTTTTTTTTTCTCTTCGTACTTAGGCTAATTAGAATTTCGAAGATGAATTTTGTCTTTCTTTTTTGTTCTCTAATTAAGATGAGTCGCCTTTCTCTTTCTCCCTCTTTTTTTTTCTTCGCAGAAGATTTTTTGAAAGCTTTTTTTTTCAAATATTTTGTTTTGTTTGTTTTTTATTGATAATTGACTCTGCAAATAGAACGAGAACGTGAGGCTTTATTTGAGATAATTTTGTCAATCTGATATTATATATGAAATATTTTTGCTAAGATATTGATATTTGATTTTTTTTTTTTTTTTTTTTTTTGCAAAATGATGAAGAGATTGGTATTTTGAAATGTTGTACATTTTTCTACTTTGGTTATTACTATTTGGACCATAAACTTTTAATATGTTTCTGTGTTTATGAAAGAAAATTCTTTAATTGTAGAACTATCTGAAAAATGTTAAAGAAAGAAAGAAAAATCAGAGTTGAGTAAAGAATATGTTCCAAAGTTATGTTTATGAAATGAGAATTTAAAAAAAAAAAATGCAGAGTCGGAGTTACAGTCATGGAGTGGGACTCATTTTGAAGTTTCGGAGTCTGTAGTCGAAGGTTTTAAACTTCCCGGGAGTCAGAGCCAGTCATTTTCCATCCTACTCCGCAGCACTACAAAAAAACTCTTAAGTCATTCTGTGTCAGATTTAACACAAAATTCAGATTTTGATAAAAACGATGCCCGTTTTCCTTTACATTAATATTTTTATCATTTCCAACGCGCAAGCTCGTTGCCTTTTCTACGTACGCCCCCCCCCCCCCCCCCAAGACACGAAATCAAAATCGATGTTATTTTATAAAGGAGCATCTATTGGCTAGCCCGTCGTTGTCTCTAAACATAAGACTAAAGGGGAAGGAAATATTCTCCAGTTTTCTATATCTGTGGTAAACCACTTAGTGGTCCATTAAATTCCACTCCGTGGTCCCCCGTACCTTTCTCTATTCTTGATTTAAGCAGTTGGATGGGGCCTTGAAGACAGCTCCTTTTCTTGATCCAGACCAGGACCCAGGACCCTTTGCAATCCGTCATTTACCAACCCCAGAGATATTAATTTGGTATGGGAACTTGAAGGACTTTGTGACCGTGACACCAGTTTACGTACGCTAGTCACCATTTGCGTACAAGGAGGATCTTCAACCGGCAGGCATCGAACCCGCCATTCCCCAGTGATGGTCGTTACCACCACGGCTCGAAGCGGCCCGTTGCATTGATTAATGATTTTTGACTGTATTAACTTCACCCTTCTTCTTCGACATTCGAGTTCCTATTGTTTTTTTTTTAAATTAATAATAACAATGAAAAATATTAAAAAAGCTTTTCTGTAAAGTATACTGTTATCTTTTTCAAAATGTTTTATTGAATTCTAAGGTTTCAAGAAAATCTACAGCTTTGTTTTAATTATATTGTATAGATGCTGCATTGAGTCGCTATGCTACAAATGTTAGACAGAAGCACTTTTTTTTATTTTTTGTTTCAATCAAAACAATTCGGTTATCCTCGTATATATAATAGCGAGTTCACTGATCGAGTAACGCTCTTAACGTCACCGACAATGAAACTCGCGCCCTGCCATGATAATTTGACAGTATTTATTTATTTATTTACTAGCTGTACCCGACGCGCGTTGCTACGCCAACAAAAAAAAAAAAAAACATCATTATACTGATTTTCATAACAATCGGTTGAACGGGGCAGAAGTTGCTACTAAATAAACAGCATAATTCATTATTTCACCAAAAAATTCCAAATTTCCAAGTCCTGATGCTGAGATGCACCCTCACACAAGAACACCTTCAGCGTCCTGATTAACTGATCCAACTAAGTTCTTAAGATTAAATTCCTCATTTTTTTCTTCCATTTACAATTATACAACAATTTAACCCAAAATGTTGAATTTATTTTCATCTATAAAAAAGACGTTGTTCCAAAACGTTTTGAGCTTATTTATCATTGATTTTACGACGGAAAGCGTAAGCTTACTGTTTTTCGCACGAACAAGAAACTTTCTGCGGGAAGAGGTCCTATTTAATCCAGCTAATCAGAAACCTTGGCGAACAATTTTAGGTAAAAATTGAACGTAAAATGTTTCATTCGATACTGCGAAAACTTTTTCAGTTCCGAAATGTGTATTTTTCATGCTTTTTTTAGCTGTAAACCTCCGATCACGCTTTGTTAACGTTGCCAGTTGACCTTTTCTTACCTTGTTTTCAATCCGATTCTTGCCTTTAAAGCATTTTATCTAACTCTTCACTATAGAATAGTATAAAATAACCAATTTAGAGATATTTCAAACCAATTTACGGTTACTGTGAGGGTAAAAAATCAAATTTCGAATCGTGTTTGTTGTTTTCTACGCATACCTGCCATTTAAAAATAATAAGCAGAATATTAGGGAATAAATACCCAAAAAATTAAAGGCAAATGACTTTATAGTATCATTACAATGCAAAAATAATAAAAAAAAAACCACATATGATAATTTTAATTATGAATTTATTCGAAAATATTTCAGTGTACGATGACTTTTGTGGCGTATCTTTTCTCTGTCTCTTCGTTTTTTGACAAATTTCAAAAATAAAATCTGGCAATATTTTGAAAAAAACTACTGGGTTTTATTCAGAATGGCATAGGAATGGTGTGAAAAAAAAAATAGACTTCATATTCGAATTCAGTTTTGCGTTATTTTGGTTTTCCTACAAAATTTCAAGGTGTACGAACACTTTTGGGAGCCACTGTATAGCAATGTTCATAATAATCTGTCCACGTATCAAGTGAAGCCGTGACTATACTCAAATTTTGTACCCATGCAGTTTGCAAGATCAATCAATTGCTAAAAATATCAAATAGAAAAAGTTTTAAATCCCCCCGTTGATGAAAAGCCATAAAACAATAAAGAAAGAATTTATTTGTTCAAACTCAAGAAAAGTGGCAACAACTAACTTCTTATCAATGAGATCTTTCACGCGAATTAATTTCTGCTGCCGATAATTTTATTCGTATTTATCCATTGGATTGTGACTTAAATTGGAATAAAAAAGGAACTATCGATCGGATTTTTTTCGAACTGGTCTATAAACATTCCCAGTACCAAAAATAACAAACGGTGAAAGTTTCAGCCAAATCTGCCGGGTAGTTTTTGAGTTCATGGATGACATACAGACAAACATTCATTTTTATATATATAGATTTTGGTGATGTTTGACATGCTGCGGGATTCTTTATTTTTACAGGGCTGAACTGGATCCGGTCACTTAACTGTTTTACTGGTAAGACTCATTTTAGGAGGATAAAGAAACGAAAAAGTGTTCAACAATGAACGCTATCTGCTGGTGTTTAGGGGTTCTTCCACTGGAGTTAAGGTTAACATTTCAACTATCAACACATCACCAAACAGACAATTGCTTCGTTCAAATGCAGAAGCAATTTCCCCCCGTCTGACGCGCGATTTTCTTGTTTCTCTATATTTTACAAAAAGGAAAACTCTCCATTGTGGGCTCTTTGAGAATTGGCAAGCCTTTAAATATGAATTTTATTTATTCAATATTGAAAAAAAAATATTTTGTTTTCGGATGCGTTTGGAGTTAGTTGGAAATAAAATAATGTGTTTGAATGTATATTACTTGTCTTTGATACTGCTCAAGCTAAGTTCTACAAAACATTTTATTGCTTTCATATTTCAAGAAAACACGAAATCTCGGCAATTGAATAAAAGTTCTTTGGGAATAAATGTGTCTCGAGTTCCAGTTCTTCCATTGCAGCCGCTCTTAAATCCCGACCATTTGTCTGGCGAAAGAGAAGACTCGACCTTGTGCCAAGGTCGAGTTGTAGCTTAGTGTCGTTGCCTTGGTAACAAATGTCAAGCTGCTTGTCGACACGATTCTTGACTTTCGCATTGTTTATCGAGGAGAATGTTCCGTTATTTGTCTGACGCTTGTGGTTCCGAATCTTCGGCGATGCTTTTCAAATAATCTAAATCTGTAATTAGAAATTGTAATAAATAATTTATTTTTAAGTTGGGTTGAGACCGACCAGTGCATTCAGACTTTAGGTCGATTTCGTTTTTCAAACATTTATAACATCGTAAAACATTAACATTTGGCACATCACAGCAAAAAAATTTAATTGGAAATGTAATTTATTTTTTTTTAACTGGAAGAACTTTTTCCGGGTGAGACAGTTCAAATTTTGTCTGAATTTCAATTTTCTCAAATTGTTTGAGAATTTCAGACTTAAAAAATGTTTAACCTTTTGCCGACTTTTTCCTTTTTTTTTATGAACATAAAATCGCACAGCAGGCTTAACCAACCTTGTATTCGAAATTTCACCAGTCTTAAGTTCTGACCGTTTTTTTTTTAATATTTTTTTTCTCTGGATAATCTTGTGAGCATCTTAGCAAATTTTATTACAGTTGATTCCTGATAGACGATCAGGAATATATTGTAATGAAATTATTTTAACGAACATTTTTCTCTTTTTACTTTCACAAACAGTCTGCATCATTTCTTTTCTTTTTGATCGGTATAGCTGAATTTCGTTAGTTTTTTTTTAATGTATAAAAGAAGATTCTACACTTTTCCCCCCTTTTTGCAAATTTTCATTGTTGTGTTTATTTTCAAATATTTTGCATTCTCATGCTTGGATTTTTACATAAGATCTTTTGAAAGGTTTGAAATAAAATAAGTACAGCAACTGAGAAAATAAACTCGTTTAACCAGTGGACGATCGTTTTGTCTACTCGTTTAATGTTTGGAGTTCTGTACATGGAATCACTACTGCCTATTCTTCCGACAAGAAAAAAAAATCTTATAAAACTTCATTTTTTAAAACATAAATACGAGCTCTTCTTTTTATTCACTTGTCGGTCCAACCCAATGGGGTCGTTTCCTTCGATCAAAAGTACTACTTTTAGTCCCTGAAATTGGTAGAATAAGCAAAAAAAAAAAAAAAACATGACCCCAGAAAATATTTTTATTTACCCAACATTTTTTAAAAATTATTTTTTTTTTAATGTCTGATTTTAAAACTAAAATGTATCATCGTGTGACGTCGCAAGTGATGGAAGCCATCTTGAATCGGAGCGCGAAGTTGTCTTTTCTGGCAAGATATCGCTTTTTAATGATTTTTCACCGCGAGCAATTTATTAGCGGAACGAGAATTGTGAGTTAAATGGAATAATCATTTAGCGAAGTTTGGCAGTGTCCTGAAACTTTATTCTGGGTAACCCTAGAGATTTGGTTACTTGTGACGTCAGCAGCAAAAGCGAAAACAATGGCTAATTGTCGTTTTCTGTTTTTTTTTTAAGAGAGAAAATAAATCAAAATTAAGAAAGAAGTACTTGCCTCGTGTTTTTGACCATGCTCTTTCAGAAAAAAATATTTTAGAAAAATGGGAAACAACCCAATGAGATGAGGTAAATAAAATTAAGTCCAATATTGATTTGGCGAACAGGAATACATTTCTCAATCAATTCTTAGTAATCTTTACTAATAGTGAAGCTGAACGTCTGTGTCTCTGTATGTCTGGATGTCTGTTATTCGTATAGCGCCTAGACCGTTCGACCGATTTTCCTGAAATTTGGCACAGAATTAGTTCGTAGCTTAGGGGAGAGCATCTGGAAGCGATTTTTCGAAAATTTGATTTTGTTCTTTTTCTATTACAATTTTTAAAACAGTTTACCTAGCGAATTATCATAACGTGGACGAGTAAATTACTAAATTTTCATAACGTGGAACCGTAACATGGGTGAGCAAATGAACATAGCAAATTGACGATAAATTAATCACTCATTATTGTTAATATACAGGCTAACCAAATGACCTTTTAATTTTCTACTACGGGCAAAGCCGCGCGGGCACCGCTAGTCGAAACTAAAATCTTTCCCACCATTCGTTGGTGTGTAAAAAATACATAAAGAGCTTCGAATTACTGAATTAATCCATCATTTTTTTTTTTACCTTCGTCAATGTTTAGTCTGTGGATAAATGTATTTCAATTTTTATGAATTTTTTTTCTCTATACCTTGGGGGAAAAAAGAACTGTAGGGTTTTCTCTCTGGAATTTTCTGGATTGTTTAAGACACGTAGACATGTATTTCGATCCTGATTACTAACTTAGTTTTACGATATCTTGTAACATAATTATGTTTAAATTCTATAGTTTCACAATTTATTAAAAAGTACTTTTCGTTATTTTCAGCTTTTTAAGTAAAAAAGAGTTTGCATTGCTACAGTGCACGCTAATGTGAAAAATTATTTGATTTGTATTTTCCAGCTGAAAATTAATTTTATTCTTTGAAAAATATATAAAACTGCTGAGGAAACTTTTTAGATTGTATAACACTTTTAACGTTTACGTTCCGCTTTTCAGTAATGACGTATTATCGTTTTTGATATTTCCATTAAAACATAAAATTATCTCAGTTGCAAATAATAAAAACCATTTTTTTTTTTGAAACAATAGTTAAAAAATACGTTCCTATGTACTAGTGATGGGCATAATCGAGATCTTTTGATAATCGAGATATCGGGAATCGAGTACTTCTGATAATCGAGTGATTGATAATCGAGATCTTTTTAATTCGAGAACTCGAGCGATTGACTTCTCGAGATCTTCCGAATCGAGTACTCGAGCGATTGACTTCTCGAGATCTTCCGAATCGAGTACTCGAGCGATTTACTTCTCGAGATCTTCCGAATCGAGCACTCGAGCGATTGACTTCTCGAGATCTTTTAAATCGAGTACTCGAGCAATTTACTTCTCGAGATCTTTTAAATCGAGTACTCGAGCAATTTACTTCTCGAGATCTTTTGAATCAAGATCTCGAGATGTTTTAAATCGAGATCTCGAGATGTTTGAATCGAGTTCTCGAGATGTTTGAATCGAGTTCTCGAAATGTTTGAATCGAGTTCTCGACCAGTATCTAGACTTCCTGAGTTCCAGAATCAAGTTTACTTTTACAGGGGTGCCCGCTAAGGGTGTCCATTAGGGTGGGCCGAAATAAGCCGAAAAATTTTTTTTTTTCGAAATCAATTTTTGGATAGCGCGCAAAAGTTGCGTAGTGAGCTAGTTAGCACCCACAAAAAATTTCTTGGATATTAAAAAATATCTAGCCGGCGCTATTTGACACTGAAAAACCGAAAAAAAAAAGAGAAAAATGAATTTTTGTGAAATTTTTTTTTTAAACTAAATTCCAAATATTTTGCTGGAATGCACCGAAAATGTTATATAATGAGCCAGTTCGAGCCCATAAAATGTTTCATTGATTTTAATGAGCATTTAACCGCTCCTTTCCGACATCAAAAATTGGAGAAAAATGAAAAAATATTGAATTTCTTTAAAAACCAATGTGAAAATTATTTTTTCAAAATTAAATCATAGACTAATTAATTAAATAGCGCCATTAATCATAGTAATTATTATCACGCAATAGTATCATACATTTTCGAGAACTACACATATAGATAATAAAATTTTAAAAAAGAGATCTCGAAATTTGATTTATAATACCTCATGCATAATGAATATTATTTTTTGGAATAATATTGCCCCTTGTTATCAAATGATGAAAGTTCTTTCCCAGATTTAAGTTTAGCACGAATGTATCCATCTCGTGCAGTTTCACCACAAACTTTTATTGCAGCTTCGGTTATTAGTTTCACACAACGTTTCACAGCTTGCGTGTGACAGGGAAATTTCTCGAAAGTAAACTCTGTAGAATGTTCTTTGCACATTTCTTTCCATTGTTGGTCTTTTAGATGCATTGTAAGAGGTGGCTCTGTTACAACACAGTTTGCCTAATCAACTAAATCAACATAATCAAAGGCTTCAAAATTGAATTTATGACGCTCAAAAAATCGTACACCATCCGAGCTCTTCGTCTTCTTATTTCTAGAGTTTAGAATGCGCCTAACAGCTAATTCCCGAATGTATTTTCTTGAGTCAAACAACATTGTCAACATTAGCTGTTCAGGATGAGCGAAATATGCATTACTTGAGAGAACTTTGAAAATTATCTCCTTAACGTTGTCTGGAAACTGCCTAGCAAGAGAAATCATTTTCCAAAAATGTTGGGCGCGGTATTGGCAGTTCAGTTTCATTTTTATTTCAAAACACATAGGAGCATAAACTAAAATTACATACTTTACAAGCATTGTAAGGTTTTCTGATGGAGTTGGAGTGCCTATATAAAAGCGTAACAAACGGTTTGTAGTTGTCAGCCATCGCGCATGACTGACTGAGTTTGCCTGGGCTACTGCCAGCCACGCTTGAAGGACAACAACCATCTTTTACGGCAAGACATATTCTATACAAACATTGTTGTTCAGTACTTAAATTTTTTATATCTTCCATGTCCAAAACCAGAAGATTGCAGTCAATTTTATCAAATTTGACCATTGGATTTTTTTCACAATCTCTAAGAAGTTGTTCGATAGCTCCAGAATATGAATCTGGCCACTTTGTGCAACCGTCCAATTCCAGTATAAGATCCCTCAGTGGCAACTCATTGTGGACATTGGACACAAAAGAGGACCCCTTTAATTGCTTAATTCCCAGCTGTGGAGGTGTAGAATTACAGCATTTCTTGTCGGGGGGTTTTGTCTCTTAAGTGGGTCATAAAGTCGAGAGGAAGAAATGGCTTGAGAAAAAGAAGAATACTTGGGTTCAATTCATTAATCAGTTTAAAGGACTTCAGAGGATTCACATATTTTTAATACTCAAGGGTTCTATTTGTCAAATATATATAAAATAGTTATAAAATAATCTTAGGAATAATAGAAGTAGTTGAGCGCCGTTTATTATCCAGGAGAAACAATTGGAACCGAAGATTAAAAAATTAGCATCTTATGTAACTATTTTTTATTTGAGGGTGTGCATTTTTTTAAAAATGGCGTACAAATGTCACATAAAATTGATTGAATTTTCACTGTTTTTTAAAAGTAACGTATTGCGTAACATTTCAGTACTTACTTATTTCGAAACTACTTTTTTTTTTTTTCATTTTTCCAATGTTTCAGTTTTAAAGGAGCGTAGCCAAATATTCTACGAAATGTATAAAAGTCTTTGAGGATTTCAACTAATTCACTGACAGATACTTCTAATGTTTGCTGAAACTAGCTTCAAACTTTTTTTTTTGCCCCCCTCCCCCCCCCCCCCTTTTTTTTGAAAAAAATGCATTTTTGCCCTTTTTTTCAGTTTTTCAAGGTCAAATAGCGCCGGCTAAATATTAAACAAATTTAGCGAAATTTTTTATGGGTAATAACGGGCCCATATAGCAACTTTTCCGCACTATCCAAAAACAGATTTCCAAAAAAAGTTTTTTCGGCCCACCCTAGTGTCCATGGCGCTCACAACGCCAATAAAATTCTAAGAGGAGAGGGGGCTGAGAGTGTCTTTTAAATCGCATTGGGGGGTAGGGGGCTCTTGTCCTAGGAGTTGCTCCGTAATATTTGAGAGGGTGCGCCATCGCTCTTGAGGGGTCGTGGGAGTGGGCATTTCTGACTTCTAGAACAGTCGACTTCACGAATTGTTTCTGTAGGGTTGCGCACGAGGGGAAGGTGGACCATCAATCTCGTAATTTAGGGGGTCAGGAAGGGGCAATTCCCCCCCCCCCCCGGGTTTTCGAAATAATGGTACTGACATATATGTAGGCGTAGGTTTTGTTATTAATTTGTACAATATACACTGAGTATATATATTCTTTTATCCCCCCCCCCCCCGCCCCTGTCCTGGAAAATTTGAAATAAAGGACCTGAGTGTCATGACGCGTACTTCTGTCACTGCAACTTTGAGGGTAGGCCCGATGAGGAGACGATTGACCCCTCTGGACCAGAGGGGTCAATCGCCTCCCGGCTTTGAAAATTAATGCTTCTTAATGTACGGGAACGTGCTTTTTGTAGTTTTTCGTTTAATTTTGCACTAGTTACATACCCTTTGCTCCCCTCCCCTTAAGTTTCACCCTGGATGGACCAGTTTATGGGGGTCAATTTGGTAGGTTTTAGTCTCTGCGTCATTGAAATTTTTAGGGGTCATTTTTGAGACTTTCTTTATCTCAATTTTCGGGGGGGGGGCTCTTTTCTTAGGGGGGGACAGATGCTCCGTAACATTTGAGAGGGTGTGTCATCGCCCTGGGGGAAGGGGATGCCCTCGACTTTTAAAACATCGAGTTTTTTTCACAGGGGTAACATCTAGAAGGGGCGACCCATCCTGGCTTTTAGAAATTATTATTTACATTTAAATGAAGTTTTTGCTGTTAGTAGGAATACTATGCATTGATTATATGCCCTTTAACCCCTTCCCCCCCTAAAGTGTAAAATTTGAAATATGGGCTTGAGAGTTATGATGCATACATAGCCATTGAAACTTCAATTTACGGAGTTCGATTGCCCTCGCCCCCCTTCTTGAAAAATTTTATATTTTACATTCAAGTGGAACTAGTTTTCGTTGTTTTCCGATAAAAGTTGCATAGTAATTAATTGAGTCTGTTTTGGGAGATGCATTCAATAGATACATTTAATAGTTTTCATTGTGGGTCTCAATTCTTGGGGAATGCAGATTCAACGAGAGCTTGATTTCGGAGGCCTACAGGGGATGTTTCTCTTCTACCACGTGATTATTTCGAGATTTCGGACGCTTATTAAGCAAGAAGTTAATAATGTAAACAAGTCGAGGAATCGCAGCTCTGCACATAAGGGCTCATTTGTTCTTGTTTATAGCTTTGCTTTTTTTTTTTTTTTTTTTGCTGCTGCTGTTGGTAGTAGGGTTAGTATCTGACTTATATAAGAGAAGGGAGGAAGGGTAAAATATTTCTCGCTATGTTTTACAGGGCATTAGGATTCCCGGCGCATTAATAATAGTGCAACTTTAAGTGGAATCCATTCTTTTGCTTCTTTCATGATTCGCTCTTTTTTATTTTTATTTTTCACTTTTATTGATTAGGGGAAAAGCTAATAACAATGGGTGCAGGGAGTGAATTTGAGATGTTTCTGAGTACATAAAGAAGTTTTGATGCTTGTCGTGTGAAATTAATTTTAGCTCACATTCTTTGGTCCAATTTTTTAATTGAAATTACATTATATGCAGATCATTATTGTCTTTTTTTTTTCATTCCATACGTATGATATTTGTAACTATTATTGTTTGCGCATCATTTATTTTCGCGTGTGCATACTCTAATAATGTTATATTCATTATACTTTTAAAATGTTGATTAGTAGTACATTATTTACTCAACTTAAAAATTTGGAGTCATTGTATTGAGATGCTTATTTTATGATTTTTTTTAAACTGCTGAAACTGTTTGGGCTGGCAGCGGTCCATTTCGAAACTTTGAGTCCCGTGGCTCCGCTTCATTTTCCTTGCGTTGGTCCTCAAAAAGGGTTAACTGATTACCAAGTTTCTCTAAAAATTCAGATTATTCGATTTTCAAATCATCCGAAAGCGTCGCTCGATAACGAACATTCAACAAGCAATTATCGAGAGGTGCCCACGAGAGGGTACCTTGGTGCAGGTGCAATGGTGCAGACCGCGCCAAAATAAAGTTTAAATGAGGAGGGGGCAACTCCAGAAGGCTTTTGGTCTTAATTTAGGAGGCTCTTGTTCTGGGGGGTTCTCCGTCGCATTTGAGGAGTGGGTTTCCTCACCCTTAGGAAGATAGGCAGCCTTGTATTATAAACACACATCGTTTAAATGTTTCATACACGTTTTAAAATGGTTGTTACAGCGTAACAACCGTTTTAAAACGTTTACTCAAAGAAATGTACTATCTGGTTAACCCCATTCGAAAAAAGCGCCCGAGAAGCTCTTATTCGAAACTAAATTAGGATGTCCGTTCGTTCTTGTGGGCAACGGGACCCCTCGTGACCATCACCTTCCCCCCTCCATGTACGATAGTCCCAAAAAGAGCAAAGACCCCTCAAAAATTTGAATTACCCGGTTTAAGCCATAACGTCTCCCTCCTAGCGATAACCTCTGCGAATGAATCACTAGAAAAGTTAACCACTCAAAAGGTTTGTTCAATTTCTCAGGGTTACATTTAAGGGGTTGGGGATGTAGGAGGAAGGTGTCTCCCCCCCCCCCCCCCGATTTTAGCTAAACTGTTTCCACTTTTTATTTCAATACATTATTTATGTAAACAACTCTCAAGTTCAAACCTGTTTGTGTTGCCCAATCACATGTCCATATTATCATTATCCCCCACTTTTTAAAATTTTTTTGATCTAAATAACTGTCAAGTGCAAAGCAATATGGAAAGCATTTCTCTGCCTGTTATTTCAAGATTTCATCAACGGAATGCACAACCCGTGCCCCCCCCCCCTTAACGCGCTCATATGATATAATTCCTTAATTATTTTCGTGCGAAAATATATCGTTCGATTATAAAGAGATCTCTCGATAATCGAAAATTTGACACCAAACATTCAAATATAACCCCATCAGAAATAAAGCACGCAAGAAGCAGTCATTCGATTTTAAAACCATTCCAAATCCATCAATTCCAAGAGCGATGACGCACCACATATGCAGGAGCGTGCACAGAAATTTCGGGGCTCGTCACAAATGACTTTGACGGGCCCCCTCTATATTGTTTACCCCTACGTCCCTAATACATTTCACCTCTCATTTTAAAAATCTCGGGCCCGGGCCAACAGGTGTCCCTTTTCTCCCCCTCGCCCTGTGCACGCCCCTGCACGAATGGAGTTCTCCCCCAAGAGCGCTATCCCGAAAAGAGAAAATCTCCTGAAAATTACAATCCCGCAGTTTGCGTCTTAAACTCCCGTCCCCTTCTCCTGGTTGTCACCCCCTGCGAATGAATTACACGAGAACTAGGCTACTTGCTTTATTAAGAAATAAATAAATACCTTTGTGCCAAGAAGTAACAGGAAATAACTAACTTTTGTAGCACAAATATATAGATTACTGCAGACACGTGTTTCGGGTTTGATTACCCAATGGTTTAGTCGAAGGTGGACGTAAGGGGGGAGAGATTCCCTGAGGTTTTAACTAAAGTATTCCCCCTTTTGACATGATACATAATTTTAGTTTTAATGCCCCTCAAGTCAGAACCTTTTTAGCGCTCCCCACCCTTTGCTTCCACCACCGGGACACACCACCCATGTCACCCATAGACCCGTCCATGTGTTGATTCGCTAACATATTTCTCCCAAAAATATATCATTGGGCTACCAAATCATCCCAAAGAATCATTTGATAATCAGGCATTCGGCAGCATACATGGAACTAATTACAACACTATTCGAATGCAAGCACAACACTCAAACTTCTACAACAAATATTCGAGAGGCAAATCTTTGATTATAAAATCATTTAGACCGCAGGAGTATCCATTCTTCAAGCGTGCTGGCGCACCTCTTAAAAACGAACCTCTCCCCCCCCCCTCCTTAAGAGCGCCATGATCCCCTTTTCCTGTGCATTTTTTTTCTGAAAAAAAAAACAAAAAAACACGCACATTTATGTGTCAAAACATTAATTTTTCAAAGCCAGCCCTCTGACAGGGGTGCCTACCCCCTAAGAGCAAGTGCGCACCCCTCTCCTAAATTTTGCAAAGATCCCCCCCCCCCAAAAAAAAACAAGAGCTCTCCAAAAAAAGTAAGAAATACAGCTCAAAACAACGCCCCTAAAAATTTCAATGGCGTAGTCTGCGCCATGACCCCCTTCCCCCACCTGTGGGCACCCCTGCCTCTGACCCACTAAATGACAGATCTGTCCAGGTAACTGAATCCTTTCAGAAGTCAAAGTTCAAATTATCAAATCGATTGAAAAGTACACTGCTCGAGTGATTGACTTCTCGAGAACTCGAGAAATCAACATCTCGAGAAGTTCACAAAGCGAGAACTCGAGCAGTCCATCACTCGAGAACTCGGAAAGTGATAATCGAGCACTCGAGCAGTCCATCGCTCGAGATCTCGGAAAGTGATAATCGAACACTCGAGCAGTCACCCCTCGAGAACTCGCGAAGGGATAACGAGAACTCGAGATGCGATAATCGAGAACTCGAGATCTATGATAATCGAGAACTCGAGATGTGATAATCGAGAGCTCGAGATGTGATAATCGAGAACTCGAGATACGTTAATCGAGAACTCGTAATAATCGAGTTCTCGAGTGATCTTTGATAATCGAGTGATTCGATTATGAGAACTCGATTATGCCCATCACTACTATGTACCGTCCATTAAGCAAATCCTAAGTAAGTACTTCATCCGCAAAGAAAATCGTTTTTGTTGCCAAAATAGAAACAGTAATAATGTCCTTTAAATGCAGTCTTAACGAGTTAGCTATATTGTGTTTTCTTTTCTTTTTTTTCAGTCAAGTGTTTTTAAAAAGCAGTTGAAGTTTATTTTTATTTTTCAAAAGAGCAGGCGATTACATAAAGGGATTTTCGAGCGTCATCATCTTTCCATACATAAATGCTCTTTGTTATTCTTTCACGAAAAGTTTTAAACGTTTTAACTGTAACCGTAGGCGTTTCCTAATCGAGTGTTCTGTTTAAAGATGAAGATTTTATTGTTTTGAAGATTTATGTGCGGGGGGGGGGATTATATTTCGAGACATTCAATTGCACTTCTTTAGTTTGACAGAATTTATTTGAGTAGGAAAAAAAAATTTCGTTGTCATATAATTCTTCAACGTAAATAAGTGTCATTTTTTTTGTCTCAAATGAATTTGGAATATTACATACAGCAAGAAATTAAGTTTGAAATATGCTGTCAAAGACAAAAGAAAATGGGGTTGTTACCGAAATTTTAAAAAAAGAAAAAAATCTGAAAGGGCATGCTTAAAAACATAGGATTTAACCATTTTAAAAACAATTTGACAAAGTTTAATATTTTTTAAAAATTATTTTTATCGGTGCGCAGATTGAAATTCATTTTTACCCTTCACTTCTGCACATGACATCACAAGTGACGAAATGCCATTCACTTATGGCATTAGCGCAAAGCGTAAAGATTTAGCTCGGCAATAGAGTAGCGCGCCAAAGTACATCACTTGTCACGTCATAAAGACCACGCCTTATTTTCAAAATCGGACATAAAAAAAAATTAAATGTTAAGGAAAATAAAAGTTTTTTCTCGCTTCATGTTATTTTTTTGCTTATTCTATCGATTTCAGTGACTAAAAGTATAGTACTTTTGACAGAAGGAAACAACCCCATTGTAATTTACTGTTTGCTCGAATAATTTCAAATGTCCTTTGAGATCTGTCGACTTAGAAAGTTTTTAAAATTGCAGAGAAGTGTTACCTGTATTTTTTTTCTGGCTCGAGAAACTGGTGAGCATATGCTTTGAGCCTAGCCCTTCCAGTTTGTAGACCATTTGACTTTTAGAACGTTGTTTTGTTCTATGAAATGCAGGAAGTATATGGAAAGTGCGCCATAAAGTTCCCACAGATGCGTACATAGAATTATTTTACATGGGAAATGTTTACATATTTCTGTCTATTTACGCTGTTAAACCTGCGGGTTTCATATTGCCTCTGAAACTTCGTAGCACCAGCGTTACCTCATGAAGGGTGCCATTTGGTTGCCCATAGCACACTTAAGGTTTCCAGGGGAAGCACCCTTGGAGGTACCATACGGAATAAACTATCATCATTAACGGGGGATGACTTTTGTCGGATTTACAAGTGTGGGAGCCAGTCGCTAGGCATCTTTGGGGTCCCCTTTGCCTTTTACGAAACTACTTAAGACGTGTGTTTCTTCAACTCCTACGGGACCCCTATAGCCGTGGGGGACCCTCACAATTGCAACATTTTCGATGTGGTAAAACCGCCACTGGTAGAAGCAGGTGTTACGTTTTACTAACGTCTTGATTAATCTTCCTGCATCGAAACTTTTTTTTTATTGCTTTCTTGACATGATTATGTCTGTAAAGTTGTTGCATGGATTTTTTTTTTTTTAATTCCTTACTTATACATATATTTCATACAGAAGCGTCTGCATAGAATATATTGGGTGAGTGCACAAGTTCTACCTGTTTTGTTACCCACAAACAAGAGCAAATACGATCAAAATGCAATGAGGAATAGGTGTAAATATGGGCACCCTATTTTATTTTTGATTTAAGATTACTTTTTTTCAAAAATTCTGGTTTTTTTTGTCTTTTATCAACTACAACAAGTATCCTAAATGCAAGAAGGCAAAATAATAGTTAGTATGAATGATTTAATTTCAAAAACGAGGATTTGCAAAAAGCTTCAGAAAAAAAAGCACCAAAAAAGAAAAGAAAAAAAGGATGTAAATATGGGTGCGAAAATAGCCACCTGTAGAAACAAGAAACCCAACGAGTAGATACGAATAAATACATTTGTGCTGAAAATAAAACGAATCAATTAACTAAAGTTTTGAAGCACAAAAATGGCAAAATTACGAATTGTTTATCAAGATATGAAAACTCAAATTAATATCAGGGGCTGGATGCTAGGTGTTCTGTGCTGAATGTTGGATATTGAGTACTTTCTTCTCAGGAAAGTCGACAAGTAGAACGCTCAATAACTTTGAATGTCCTTTGTGTACGATACACGTCCAATAGTCGATTGGTGTAAATGCTTTTCGAAAATCTTGTGAGACGTTTGCGACAAGTTATTTTTTGATCAAATTTTTCACCACGTAATTTCGCGTAAAAAATCTGAAAATCTATTGAGATCGCTTAATTGAATACTGAAAAGACTAGTTTTTTTTGCAGTGCTAATCTTTTTTTTTAAATCTATTTCTGAGTTTTTGAATGTAATTCGTTTAAAATTGCAGAGGCACAATTGTTGTGTTGCTAACAAAATTTCAAGATATTTATTCAAACTAAAAAGAGAATTTTTGTTTTTCAATTTTTCTCGAGTTTTAAAGTAAAATATATGAATTTCTTTTGATGAAGACAAGAGAATACAAAAAATATGAACGAGCATTTTCATTTTCTTTTTTTTTTTCTTTTTTTGCGTGGGCTGACTTGTTTTGGGGAGCAACGCCAACGGCGCGTTTTTGAATTATTTCTGCCATTCTACAAAAATATTTTCGATTATTCATTATTCACAAATCCCTTTTTTAATGGTAAATTTTTAACGATATCTCATTTTCTCTCTCTCTCTCTCTCTCTTTTTAAATACCATCTCTAATAAACCTACTTCTGAATTTTGTATGACAACAGGAATTAAAAATAAGATTAATAATAACTGTTTTGCATCTTGTTAGTATAAACGCAATGTTTTTCTTCTTCAAATTGAGAACCCTTTATTTGCTAGCTCCTCTTAAATTGTTAACTAAATGATTTATGCATGATATATTCGTTATTCGTTTCATTTACATGGATTTGAATAGTTTATAGTTTATGCAAAATAGTTGCATTGATTTTTGCTCCTTCATTTCTGTGTTGGAAAGAATTTACGTCGCTTGAATCTACCGTGTTTAACGATTTGTGTTATTGAAGAAGTCGGTAAATATTTCAAATATTTGTAGAATAAAAGTTGTTGTATTATTCATGAAGGTTTTTTAAATTCTGCAGACAATAGCAACCGTTTTAGTATGTAACCTGCTTTCTAATTTTAGTAATGATCCAAAATTTAACTGCCTAACTTTTTTTTAAAATAATAGTCAGCATATGAGTAATATAGCTAATCTGTCTCTAATGGTTGAAAAGAAACTGAACTGTTAAGTTGATGTTTATCGTTCGTGCAGTATGTCCTACCACTGCCATTGGTTTCATAAAAAACGAATAAATAAATAAAAAAGGTAAAAAAAAAAAAAGTATGGACTTTGAAAGACTATAACTCAAGAAAGGAAACCAGGAAGCAATAAAAACAAAATAACAGTCATATGTTGAATGGGTAAAATAAAGTTAAATGGTTCTAAGACCGAAATTCCACGTACCTGAATTTTGGAATTTTCCGTGTTTTGAAACATTAATATTTCATATTGCATTTTATTATCAATTTCTACGACGTAAAAGAAAATTACCAGCGCATTTAGGTATGAGTCAGAGATTGAGTTGACTCTAGGCCTTACTCAAAAAGTAAGTGTAATGTCGCGTATGAAGTTGTCAAAAAATAAAATACAAAGAAAGTAAAAGTATATCCTGCTAAAATCATTTGAAGAAGAAAAGGAAACACGCTCTCGTTAAAACTGTTATTAAGCAGACTTTCAAGGCCAATAAGTTTTTTTCCCCTCTGTACGACTCGGAAACAGTGGAAGACAAGCCCAAATTCTTTCTTTTTCCCACCCTCAATACACATAGTAGATTAATCGTATAGAACAGATTTCACATGTGGAGCAGCGTTTAACTGTGGACGCTGTTTAAAATTACTCAGGTTTTCAGCCATGTGTGGTGGATTTGAAATTGATAAAATGGTTGATATTCTGCATATTCCTGTAGAATTACAAATTACATTGAAGAATCTTCCGATTTTGTAACATTTTAATGGCAAAATGTTATTTTATCTTTGAAAAAAGTTCTTTTTCGGAAAAGAAAAAAAAAAAAAAAAAATCGGTAATCTATACAAAATACAATAATAACGATTGAAAAAGTATCTGAATTTTTTAACTTTTCGAATATCAGATGTCCGACATGTTTATTCACTTGGTTGCTGCACCACTTGTTTTTTTATATAAACTTCCAAAAGCCAAATGAAGAACTACAAAAGTACTATAGTAGTTTTTCAGTAATTTGATAAATAGTAAAAGATGTATCAGGTGCCAGGTTTTTTTAATATTTTTTCTTTATAAATTTCTGAAAATGAAATGGGGTTGTTTTCTTCAGCCAAAAGTTCTACTTTTAGTGACAAAATTGATAGAATAAGCTTTTTTAAAAAAAAAAAAATGGAACGAGAAAACACTTTTATTTTCCCAACGTTTAATTATTAATTAGTTTTTTTTTTTAATGTCCAAATTTTAAAAACAAGGTGTGATCTGTATGACGTCACAAATGATGTGCTTTGGAGCATCTCTCTACCGCGTTTCCTCGTTATGATAATCAAGAAGCGAATTAAATATTACGCTCCACGCTTGCTATCAACAGTTCGTTGCCAGTACCACAGTACGGGGACGTGGTGACCTGATGGTAAGGCATTGGAGTTGTGACCGGAGGGTCACGGGTTCCATCCTCGCTGGTCGAAGATCCACCGTCTTCATTAATGGTGACTGGGGGACGTTAAATATGCTCATGGTCACAAAGTCCTCGAAGTGAAACGATACCTCTGGGGGTGCTGGACCAGGGATTGCTCGGTTTCTGGTGTGGTTCAAAAATCAGAGCTGTCTTCAGGGTCCCATCCAACTGGTTTAGCCACAAACAGTGGTAGGTACGGGGGACTCTGGAGTGAAAAGTTAAAAATACCACAGTACACGTGAGTAAAGATGCAAATTAAATATTGCGCTCTGTGAATAGCAACAGTGAATGGCATTTCATCATGTGTGATGTCATCGGCAGAAGCGTAAACAATGAAAGCGCACCGATTAAAATATTTTTTTGAAAAATATTAAACTTAGTCAAATTATTTAAAAAATTGTCAGATCTTATGTTTTTAAGTATGCTTTTTCAGAAAAAAATGCTTATAAATTTCGGAAACGACCCCATTGTGCTTAAGCGTTCATTTACTATTCCATCTTCTCAACTTCTGCTGATAAAAACATTGTCAACCTTTCGTCTCATCAAAACCTCAAAACTCCGACAACCGCTCTTCGCTTCGACGCGCGCTAAGAAGTCTTCGTATTGGCTTCGAGTAGAGTGACGTCACTCACCTTTCCGACGCCGTTATTGGCTGGAGCTGTTAGCAGTGGAAGAATGATTTGTTGGAGACATTTCCGGAACATCTGGAAGAGATTATTGCTGGACATATTTATTTCATTTTTCGTAATTGAACTACGTTATGCATTAACTGGAGTTACTTGGTATTTATTGGAAAGAGTTTCCCTCCTAAATTGCTAATACATTGTTCTGGAGAATGCGTGCTATTACAAATGAGTTTTCGAGGCATTAATTAAAACACACTATAATGCATTCTATGGATTCAAATTTTAGCTTTAATTCTTGAGTTTATGTAACGATATCTGTCGCCATTATTGCGTGAATGATTTAGGGATTGCGACTTTATGCTGGTCTCTTACAAATAAAATCCTTAATGCAGTATCTTGCTGCAACAATATCCGTTGCAGTAATAAATCCCGGCATACCGATAATATTTTGAGGTTCCCGTGAATTCCCATGTAATGTGTAATTCGGCCGGCAGTTAAAATATTTTCTGTACACTTTCAATCCTCCTCAAAACTACATTTTCTCCAGAAGTATTTTTATTTTGTTTCTCTCTTCAACGATAATCCAGTTTCCCGAAAAAGAAATAGACTTTCTCTTTTGTAAAAAACAGTGCGGGAGACCAGGGTTAGTTGTTACACGGGATAAGTTGTTACATTCGAATTTAAAATTAACTGCCGGTAGAAACTGACTTTCCTTGCACACTCACCCATCTGCGTTCCCTGACGATCACTGGAGTGCTTGCAGTCAGTAGCAGGGAGAATGCTCAAGGAAAACGGTTTTGAGTCTGGAAGTAATTTTTCTTTCCGCTGTTATTTTTCTATTTGTGCCGAAGCCGTTGCAGATAACGGATCGATTTGTATACCACGTGAAAGCCTACATTTTCAGGTAAACATATTTAAATTGTAATACCAGGAATATGTGCCAAGATTTGAAGTGGCGTCATATGGGGCAAGTTGTTACAGTTTTGATGGGATTAGTTGTTACAAGTAATAACTTGCCCCATGCAAGTTTTAATTTAATATAGTTTCTTTTTAAAGGTGATATGACGGGGGACTATAAGAACAAGACGGACAGGGGCAGAACACCTAAAGAAACACTAAAGAAGTAATGGCAGGTAGTTCATTACGAAAGGCAGCCGATGAATTTCATAAAACTAGAGAGATTCTGCAGTTTGATAAAAAATGCTAGTGGTGGAACATAGTATTCCTTATCTGTTTTATTGCATGATTTAATTCATATAAAACACTGTAGTTGGATGATAATAATAATAATACTTCTGTTCTCTTTCATTCTATGATTTAATTTATTGTTAATGTGCAGGGTTGTAAAAAAAAACGTTTTTTCCCGGAAAAAAACAAAACAAAAACAAAAAAAAAACGTTTTTTTTTTTAAATTTAAACCAGGTATTTTTTGTTTAAACCGGGTTTATTTGGTTTATATACAATTTGCAAGAGAATCAATTTTATTTTAGGAAAATCATGAAGATTTTATCAATTAATTGTTAAGGAATGTTTAATATTCATATTTGTACCTAATTTCTTCGTAATTAATTAAATAATTAAGAGTAAAATCTACTCTTCAATAGGGAAGTATCAACCTATCAAATATTCCAATTTTAACTATTGCACATTGTTGACAGGCTTACAAAACACAAAAATTCACCATGGCCGGATTTTTAAAACCAACGATTGATTTTTTATAAATTTTTTAAAGAGCGATGCGCAAAAAAGAGGTGTGGCCTAAAACGTCAGCAGCTGACGTCATTTCCCTGTTCCGATCAGAGCTCCATTTCCATGCCGTGTTGCGCCTACCAGGAGGTGAATAGCACTGTCTTTTTCAGCCTTTTTAAAGCCTTTAACCAGCATTTTTTCCATCATGGAGCTAGGATTCACGAAAGGTCAATCCAATAACCTTCCTCAAGTAAAGTCATTCTTGGTGTTTGACTTTTTTCGAAAGGACGAGAGATTTAATGTCCTAGAAGTACGGGGAGTGAGACAACAAAGTTTCACCATTGTTATTCTTTAAAATTGTACGTACATAATCCGTCTATGTTTGCAGTTCATATTATTCGCATTAGTTTCCCTTATGAAGATTGATCATTTCCATTTGTGTGTCGATGGTTTTTTTATCTGAATATATAAATTACAATGTAAGAGCGCTATTCCAGTTCTTACTTGGCGGCTTTTAATGAGGCGCGCATTTTGTAACAACCCTACTGTAAGTGATTCCAGTAACTAAGTTTTAGAGCAGTTTTTGCGTGAAAATTTTTCGCTTTGTTGGCGATAAAAGTTGATCTGCTTTTTTTTTTTTTGTGTGTGTGTGTGTGTGTGGGAAAATTGTTTTAAATCCATTAAAACATGTTTATTATCCTTGAGTTTTTGTGAAATTTAGCAAAAAAAGGAAAAATATATTTTTTTGCTCTTTTGATAAAAATAATAAATTTGAAAATGGTGTTCATTTCATAAAATAAGTACCTTTTTGCATGTGAGAAAGGTCTTGTATATATAGAAACGCTTCTGGTGATAAACTGAAAATGTATTTTTAAATTATCGATTTGTGATAGTTAAAATTTGAAGATAGTTTGAATGTTAAAAAGAAAGTATTAATAGTTTTTGCATTGTTATTAAAATGCTAATAGTAATGCATCTATTACTTTCTATTTAAGGGGGTCCGGGACACATTTTGAAATTTTTTTTATTATGTACTTTAGAGTTTTGAAATTTTTTTAACTGATTCATCATTTATTTAATAAGCAAAATCATAACATAAACATGAAAAAAAAAATTTTTTTTTATTTAAATTTAATTAGTTTTTTCAAAAAAATGGGGTTGCTTTAAATTGCTATAACTCAAAATATTGTTGGTCAATTTTCAATTTTTTTTCAAAAAAGTATGCACAAATATCTAAGCTTTAATTTTTATTCGGCGATTTTAAAAATATTGATTCAATAAAAAATAAAAAATATTTGAAGAAAAATTTCGAAAAATTCGAAGATACTTTTTTTTTAAAAAATCATAATTTTTGCAGTAAACATTTTTTTTAAATTCGCCGAATAAAAATTAAAGTAAATTGCTTGAAAAAGATATGCTCCAAGTTTCATTACTTTATCTCTATCGGTTCCTGACTTATAAGAGTTTGAATGCAAGAAATCGGGAAAAATTGCATCATGGAGAAAAACGCGTTTAAAGTTTTAAAGTTATGTACACATTCGTTAGATGCATGCAACAAAAATAACTATAACTTTCGTTCTATTTAAGGTAGAAACAAGATTCAAACGTCCTCTTAAGCAGAAAAAAACGGAGCAATTTTTCAAATTATAAAAAAAAATTGCAAAATTTGAGGATTTTTGTGTCCCGGACCCCCTTAAGTTTATTGTGCAGGGTTTAAATTCCTTTGTTTACTTGCATTTTTTAAAAAATATCTCATATGCTTATTAAACATTTATTTATGAACAGTTGTGAACATATGTTTCAAACTGTATTTTTCACTTGACATAGTTTTTAATTAAAATGCAGTGCAAATTTTCATTTTCAAATTTTATTTTCAAGTTATTAAAATGCTAATAGTAATGCATCTATTACTTTCTATTTAAGTTTATTGTGCAGGGTTTAAATTCCTTTGTTTACTTGCATTTTTTTTTAAATATTTCATATGCTTATTAAACATTTATTTATGAACAGTTGTGAACATATGTTTCAAACTGTATTTTTCACTTGACATAGTTTTTAATTAAAATGCAGTACAAATTTTCATTTTCAAATTTTAATTAATAAACACACTTGAAAACACTTCTTTCGAAGATCCTGCTGGGACGGAACAATAACAAATCGCTTGTGAGGAGTTTTTTTAGATGTAGGAACGAAGCAATACTTGTAATTGATTCTACTAGCCATGACAAAGAAAATCAAATTAAAATCAATCGCAGAATGCATTAAACCCTGCAGACTGCAAAGGATTTTCATTAGCCTTTTATGCGTGCTGCTGTTGTTTTCCCGCACCTTCCCCCAAAGATCGCCAAACACTTCTTTGTCCTAGCCAACCCCGCCGCCTCGCAGCGCGGCAGTGACGTCAGTCAAAGGACTGATTTCGTGAACAAGCAAATGACCTTACTCGCGCGTGAACTTTAAAAAATTATTTAAAAAAAAAGTATTAGTCGTATCGCAAAATTTTTTTCGCAGATGATGTTCATGTATGTTACTCTATCATATAAAAAAAAATTAGAAAATCGAATACTTCCCTATTATACGTAGAGATTTCTATAGGAGAATATTGTTTAAAAATCTTTAACTGTTATAAAAAATACAATACGTAAATGGGCCTTGGTATACATCATCAAAGAAATAATTTACTGTGATAGTTCAGACATTTATTAATTACAAATAACCAAGAATAAATTCTTGTAAATGAATTTCCTCATAATCATAGCTAGCTATCTATAATAAATGAAAAAATAAAATTAAAATCGTGCATTCTTAAACATGTAAAGTATTTTGCAGTATCTACGAATGAATCACAAGTGTGATGTACATTAGAGAACTTTAAACATTAAAAGATCAATGCATATTTTGTTTAAAGATTTTAAGAAAAGTTACAAATCATGTAATTTATTTATCTAATGTATCACTGACAACAATTATAGAAGTAGGACAAGTAGGTTTTAAGAAAATCATTATGTTTTCCATTGTAGACATTTCTCTTGGTTTAATGCATTTAGGAACACAATGTTTTTATCAAAGAAAAAAAATAATTAAAAGCTTCAGTATGAGAATACGCTTTAACATATTTTAATAATGAAGACTCATAAAAATTAATATTGATTGATTCTTTCACCATTCATACATGAGACTTCTTTTATTATATTGGGATAAAAAAAAAGTTCTTTGAAATGGTGAAAATTTATCATTTCATTTTTTTAAAATAAGATATATAAGATATATTTTATAAGAGCACCGAGTTACATGAATATTTTCTGTTTTCATAATTTTATATATTTTCTTTTCTTGCTCTGACTGCATCATCTATCGTGGATGCAAAAAAAGTGCAGGTATAAGCAGAATTTTATCCTACTCTAACTGTTCTTGGACTTCTTTAGTTATTTTTTTTCTCTTGTCATATTCTAGCATTAAAATTTATATACACTATGCATCGCTTCAATGGTACATAATCTAACTCAATGAATTTTAAGAAATCAAGCAAGTTAGGTAGTAAAGAATGTTTTGGTTGAAATATGCTTTTTGGATTATTTTGAAATGCAAAAGACTGAAAAATAATGATCATTGAATAAATAAAGAAAGAGCTATTTGTCTTTTTTCTCCATATAATTTTAGAAAAACTTATCTTTTTAGAAAATCTATTTTTACCTATTTCAGAAAAACTACTTTGTATATTTATGTAAATAATGGGGAAGCTGCATTGATTTAAAAAAAAAAAAAAATATTTAGCAAACGTGCATTACCTCAAAAAATATAAGTTTCTACATTTATTAAATCTGTAATTTATATCTATAAAGCTTTGCTAGTTATTTCACATCAATTAGATTTTACTCTTTGGAACAATATGTAAAAATTATGAAAGCGTTTGCGTGGAAACGATGAAGTTTTTGAAAAAAAAAAAAACATTTTTGGAAAAAAAAAAAAACACATGGTTTTTTTAAATAAAGAGACTTTGTTTAAACCGTGGTTTAAACCAAACAACTCTGTTAATATGTATGGTTGAATAAATAATAATAACAATGATAATAATAATAATGTATTATTCGAATGTCAGGGTTCCTTCAACGCAGCAGACAGTGCAGAAGTGAAGACGGTTCGCAAGCAGAAACCCAAAGGTTAGCGCCACTTTAACAGATACACCAGTAAAAAATGTTTTGCAAACCGAAGCTGGAAAACAAAAATCTGTGAAAAGGAAATTATCTCTAACAGAGAAAAAATCAAGACACACAAAGACAAAAAAAAAAAAAAAAATAAATAAATAAATAAAAAAAAGTTGCGTCCAAACAGTGCGTAATTCGGATGAAGATGATGAAGACTGGTTTTGCATATAGAGTGCGCTAAACCGTATTCGGAATCCAAAAAACCAACTAAATGGCTTCAGTGTCGTAATTGTGATGAATGAGCACATAATCGATGTGCTAAGTTTGATAAATTATATGCTTGTAAAAATTGTAATTCGGACAATGATTATGATAATGATAGTTTATCAGAATAAGTCATTAATGAAGTAAATCTATAAAACCAAAAAGTTTTTAATTTTTAACGTGGTTAAGAATTTTTTAAATTGTTACATAATAAACCACAAAATGTGTAAAATTCATTTTATTACTAAAATATATCTCATGTAACAACTAATCCCATTTAGTGTAACAATATACCCCGTGGTGGGGTAAGTTGTTACAATGTACATATATTCAAAAAACTTGAAATATAGTGGCTTCTAATCATTTTTTTTTATTTAAATATGTTATGAATGTTAAACAATCAAAATGCATTTCAAAGTTTCTCACATGCTAATATTTAAAATAATTAAGCGTAAAAAATATATTGAAAAAAGTTATAACAACTAACCCCGGTCTCCCCTACTGTAGTTGCGGAAGGAGGTACGCTGTAATACACCATCCTCCAATATTTTTGTTATGTAAATATAATGCAAATGTAACGTAAATTGGTTTTAAACCACCTTTTCTTTTGGTGAGTCCCTGGAAACCGTAAGAGGAATCATCATCATTGGCTCGACAACCCATTGTGGGTGGCCTTTTCCATTAGTTTCTTCTAGTTGGATCTATTTTTCGCTTGACTTCTCCAATTCGAGGATTTAATAGTTTTGAAGTCCCTTTTCAAGCAATCCATCTATCGAATTTTTGGAGTCCTAAGAGGAATATTCCTGTCTTATTTTTTTTTTTTCAAACTCAAGTTCTGGTGAGAAGTGGGCTTTTTAAGAAAAAGTCAAATTTCATTCGGCCACTGAATGGACTTCAAGCACATTGCCCAGAATCTAAGTGTCACTAGAAGAGCACCCCTTCTTTTTAATGCTCTTTGCATTTTTTGAGCAATCACGATTGCTTATTGTTCTCACTTGACTGTTTTTGACGTTCCTTTGATTTTTCCCACCGTCACCCTCCGCATCACCATCACGATCGACGGGCTCCTCACGATGCTGCACCTCTAGCGAAAGCCGTCTCCGGGTTGCATCCACGTCCTACACACACGCGCATACATACACAACTACACACACACACACACGCACACACACAAACACACACACACACAACTACACACACACACACGCACACACACAAACACACACACACATATACCTACACACACATACACGCGCACACACAAACACATACACACACATATACCTACATACACAAACACATACACACACGCATACACACAGACACCCACACATACACACACAAAAACATACACACACAACTACCCACACATTCATGCCTGCACACAGACACAAACACATATGCCTACAAACACATACCCCCCCCCCCACACACACAGACACAAACACACATGCCTACACACACATACACATAATCCGTACACACACACACACACACACACACACACACACACACTACTCCCCACACACAAACACACACGCCTACATACACACACTCGTGATTGCGAATAACATAATTTGAATTCAAGATGTCAAAATTCAAAATAATTTTTTATTTATTTTATTTTATTTTTTTGCTTGCTTCTGCTCTATCATGCCTTTTATCTTTATCTTTCCCGTATTTGCCAGGTGTTTTTTTTCATTTCATTATTTAATTATTTATTTAAAGGTATGAAATGCGTCTCATTCTTAATTGACCGCCCATAAAACCCTTATAATCTTCAATTGCTTTGTCAGTGGGTTGTGGTGGTGCGGGACCCTTTGCCTAGTATCATTTTATCAGAATTATACAAAAATTAAAAAAGTTAAAATAAAATAAAAAATTGCAGTTTTGTTATTTAGAAAACTTTTTGACCCGCGATGCTCTACGTGCCTTTTTTCTCCTTTCTTTCTTTCTTTTTTTTTCTTTAAGCTCTTTGTGTGCATATAATTATTATTTTCGAGCTTTAAACTTTATTCATACTTTGTTGGTTGTTAGTTGATTTTATACAGAAAAAATAAATGATTTGAACACGACCTCATGACTTTCTTGTACGGTAGGGTGGTTCAAAAAAACTTTTTTTCAGTAGATTCCAGGATGCCCCCCCCCCTTTTTTTTAGACTTGCTAACAGTATTATGCTGCAAACGTTCAGCTTCTTACCCAAATGTTAAGAGGGTGCTCAATGATCCCTCAATTTAGCATTAGCCGTAGCATAAAAAAATGTCACAAATTTAGAAACATTTAATTTCCCCAGGTGTTTTTTTTTTTTGTAAATGATTATTTTATTGTAATGTATATGCATATTACTCGTGTATATTATAATATGTAGCATTGTTTTTTCAGTTTCATGTATTCTTTTAATCCCCCTCCCCGTACTTGTGAAGTTTGGTGGAGGGGGTTGAGCACCCTCTTTCAGTTGAAATAGGAAGCTAAAACTCTTCCAGTATAATACCATCCACAAGTCTAAAAATATTGAGGGGTGTCCAGTTATCTAAGTAAAACTTTTTTTACATGTATTTTTGAACCACCCTATTGTATAGTTATCAAGCAATTTGTTTGTTTTATGAATTCTTAAACCAAACGTTTCCAAACATTCTGTATCTGTAACGCATCCCTACTTTCTCATACAAAACTTAGCCTTCCCTACAAACTTACTAATAATCTGATCTCATGTGTTTTCTTGTAAGTTCCCACGGTTCCTTTTTAAGGTGCTTTATTTCAGTGACCAGATTTGAAGGGCCCTTTAAAGTGCTTAATTTTGATTTAAAAATTTTGCCGTGGTGATTTTTTTCTTATTTCTTTTAGTTTTTCCTTAAAAAAAAAAAAAAAAAAGAAAGAAAAGAAAAACTGCAATCTTTGTAAATGTTGTTATTACTATTACTATCCCTCAGCCCAGAAAAAAATGTTAAATATTTATAGAAAAAAGTTCCAACCTCCTGTTTTATCAATGTCCTTTTGCTTTCATTTCAAATCTGATCATATATTTTTAATGGGAGAGAAAGCCTATAATCTTTGTGCATGTTTTCCTTTGTTTGAATCATTGTTTCGATAATTACACGCCTACAGCTGTTATTCACTAATAAGCTTAAATTTTACATTTTGCTCGTGATATAACGGAGTTGCTTCACTTCAAAAATTTTCCGTTAATTTTATTATTAGTTTAATGTCATTAAAATTTATTCTTTTTGTATTTACACGTTTATTTTGGGATGTCCATGAACAAAATATAAATCTTGAAAGTACATAAGTATTAAAATCTTACCATAAATGACGAACCTGAGGATAACACCCTTGTTGTGATGCTGTAGAAGTGGAGAAAAAAATTAAGGTGCTTTAAAGTGCTTTATTTTGGTTTCCTTGTTGGAGCGAAAACCCTGTCCTGGTATAACGAGTTATTTAACGGGTTAGAAAACCAATAACACCACATTTTATATTAAGTGGATTTTATGCACCAAAGCATAATTGTTTATTATTATACTGTTATCTGAGTATTTATAGTTTTACTATGTTTTACAGATCGTACAAAATTACAAGAAAATAGATGTTTAGAATAGAACAAAATATTAATCCAATGTTAGTGCAATAGGCGCGCTTGATTCCGAGAGCAAATTTTCTCTAACTTTGGTGTCATTGAAACAATGGCTGATACAAGCCCCCCACCTCCCCAAACCGTCGACAACATTATCCGTCTACATTGTGTTCAAACACTTTATGCATAAAATGTAAACAATTGCAGTGTCTTTACAGTTCATCAATTACACTGTGCTATAAAAATAAAAAAAAAACTCTTCAAAATGCTTCTGACATTTCGTCGGCTGATTCTTATGTAAAATGACTCCCTGAATCAGAATACCTGAATATGACCTCCGTTTCCCCCTATACGCATCAATTTTTTTTAACCCCCCCCCCCCCCAGTTTTTTCAATTTTCCTTAGTTTTAGAGCAATTATTATTATTTTGGGGGGGGGGGGGGGTAAAGGATATATTAACTGCTAACATAGTTTTCGCGGGCAGGAGAAGTTCAAAGTGTTTAAGATCATGGACACTGATAGCAAAAATGGGGACTTGGGAGGGATATACCCGCCGCCCCAAATATTAGAAAAAAATACGGAAAACGGTCTTTTTATTCTGCTTTTTTAAAAAAGATGTTTTTGAAAGAAATTTCGATGCAGAATGAGAGTATAAGACTCGCTTCTATGCGTTTCTATGCTGTCCAAAAAAATTTTCACGATGTAAACAAAATGAAAAAAAAAAAAAAAAAAAAACTGTCTTGTGAATGTCGCACGTAGCATACGAGTTGAATCGCTGGTCTTCATTCAAAAAGACAGTTGCCAACTTGCGGTGGTCTAAACTACTGATAATTAGTCCCTCTAGGGACCTAACTCGGTTTAAAGCTACATGTGCTTGACCTTCGGCAAAAATGCGCGAGCTTAAGTCAACCACAGCACAGCTATATAAACGGCCTGTATAACTCATGATGGCGCGAAATCGGAAACGTCCGTCAGTCAAATCGCAAAACTAAAAAAGCCTCTCAAGAAAGTACACCTTGCGAAACTCAGTCCCTTGAATCAAAGTAAAAACAAATGCAACAGGTTAGAGATAAAAATCGAATTAGTAGACTTCCTTTTTTTTTTTTTTTTGGTGCTTATTGCACGAGTTTATTTTGATGAGGACTACAAACTGAGTGTCTTGCCTTCGTTACGCATGATATAGTTTTTATTACAGTACAGAATACATATAAAGAACACATGAAAGAATTAACATCAGAAAGAGGGAAAAGTACATCCGGAGCGAGGGTGTTTGACCCACCGCCTCAAGTGGGAGAAACAATCGCTTAGACTACTCGGCCATTGAGATCCCAATTAGTAGACTTAGTAAACAAAAAATTCAGGCAGCGAAAACTACCTGCTTTTGTAGCACGCAGGTAGCGTGCGACACAGTGTGCATCACCCAACATGCGCCGATCCCGAAGTGACAAAATTGCAACTGGTTTTTGAAATGGTACTTTTGATTACTGTCATGTGTTTAGTGACACTCCCAAGGTTAAGACAAATCGATTGACGTAAGAAGTACCAAAATTATCCAAGGCGTTTAGCCTATAGAACGCCACATAGGAGCAGACATACATACATAGACTGATAAACACATTACCCTCCTTTGCGTCGCGCACGCGCAGTCGGGGAAAAATAGATAAATAATAATAATAATAATTGCTCTGAAACTAAGTAAAATTTAAAAAAAAAAAAAAAACTGGGAGGGGGGGGCTTTAAAAAAATTGCTACGTATAGGGGGAAAACGGAGGTCATATTCGGATTCAGGGGTCATTTTACATAAGAATCAGCCGACGAAATGTCAGAAGCATTTTAAAGTTTTTTTTTGCCGCAAAGTTATTTTTGAATGTAAATATTTGAAATACTACTTTGTTTCATTGCTTATTTGCGACGTCGATTTGGTGCTTTTTATTGTCCCCAAGCAGTTTCAGAAATTTTTCGTACCCAAAACCGTATAATGATTCATGGAGGGGGAGGTCCTTCTTTAGCATGACCCCTCCCCCCCCCCCAAATGGTTTTCTATATCCGCCCCGGCATTGGAAAGATATCGATGTTCTTACCAGGAAATTAGTAAAGTACTGTAAAAAATTTAAATAAGTTGCTGTCAAATGAGCGTCGTAAAATAATATGGACGCATGAAACCAGTTGCCTTCGTGTCCCCGTTACTGAAATATAAGGTCTTAAAGTCTGTCGAAATTTCAAAAAAAGTCACCAAATTTAGCGAGTTATTATTTGATTTGTCTCTATCTATCCATATGTTTCATATCTCTGTATTTATCAATCCATGTCTGGATAAATTTCAAGAAAACATTTCCTTTATTTATCTCTAATTATTCATCCCTCTGTATCTATGTTTTAACATTAATTTCAAGAAAACTTTCATTTGTTCCGTCTTTCTATATTTAACTTCTGGATCCATCACTATTGACTACTTTTGTGACATTTGAAAGTCTTGTTATTAACAGTTTTTTGTTTCAAATTTTACTATTATTATACATTTTCATTTCAAAGGTCCTCCATTAAGTGACTATTTCCATGATGTATTCATTTCCGACCGAACAGGTGGTATCCATAGTATGGTGCCACTATATCCCCTTTACAGTTCGTGACTTTATCATATAAAGCATCTTCTCCAATGCATTTAAACATTTCCTGCATCACTAAATGGAGCATATTGAGGGCAAAGTATCTGCGCAGATTTTCGATGTTGCCAATAAATGTAAGGAAAAAAAAAGAAAATCTTCTTTGCTCGGGTGACTAATTTATGTCGTTTCTGTCAGTGGCAAGACGTAATAAAGAACAATGTCGTTTCCGGGCTATTGCAGTTTGGGCCAATAGACAGTTTCTTTTGTTTGTTCCTGTCGCGTGTCTTCCCGTGATAGGTCGGAAAGCCGATGACGTCGTGTTCGGCAGATTGGGCTGACAACCAGACTGTTTGCGCTTCCGATGAGAGAATAAACAACTATTGAAGTATGCTTCGGTTAATGTTCGTATCTTATTATACAAAACATTGTGTGCAAAGAGAAGTTGCTCCGTTTTATAAAGTTTTGGTTGTTGCAAAGAGGTGCTTCAGAGCTATTGGAATTTAGCTGTAGTCACCATTCTCATATATATAATAGCCAATGATCGAGTTACCCGCGAGTTTCAACAAAGAAACTCGTGCCACGGCAAGATCATTTGATAATATCTTTTAGTAATGCTTAACATGCAGGGAAAGGCTTTTTTGTCACAAGGCTTAACTGGGTCCGGTACTTTAACTGTTTTACTGATAAGACTGTGTCAATTCAGGGGAATGAAGAATAAAAAAACAGGTTGAAAATTAACGCTATCCATTGGAGTTTAGGGTTAATCCACTGGAGTTAGGGTTAAAATTTTAAATATCGAAATATCACCAAACAGGCAATTGCTTCGTTCAAATGTAGAAGAGTAGAAACAATTTTCACCCGCCAGACATAACTTGACGGGCGATTTTCTAGTTTAAAAGTCAATATCTGACAATTGAAACTGAAGATCTTTGAGTATAAATTTCATTTTTGAATATTGAATCAGGCAAAATTAATTTAGATTAAAGCCTTAGTAATAGTTATTTTGGTTTAAGGAAACCGATTTTTGCAATCTAGAAAAGCTTTGAAGTCATTTTTACTTTTTTCTTCATCTATATAGAAAAAGAAGTAGCCGGATTTTCTGACCATATTTGGGAAATGTGTCTGTCTGTATGTGAATAATTGTTTGTGGCCTTTAACTTCAAACTTAATGAATGGGTAATGGAACAAAATTCGGTACACTGGCGAGAATAGTGGAATACCTCGGGGAGGGGGCAGTATTGTTGGCAAATATCAAGATTTTTCGTAGTCCTTAACATAAATGATTTATTCTCAAACATTACAGTGTGTCGCTACAAATGGAAGGATGGGGGCGTAACTGAACGTTGACCTGCTCTCAAGATCCGAAATAATTTAGTTGCGATAGTGCATAGGTTTGAAATTTCTCAGTGAGAATTATTAGCTTGAAATTGGTTGCCTTTGTACGAAATATGTAAATTTGGACTTTCCAAAAGGTTGCGATAAACACGGTACCGAAAATTTACATGAAAATTTTTAAAGAAAGTTTTGTAATGGCCACGACGTTTGGCACACAGAGGGCACATTGGTTTAAATGCCAGTCAGGTACCCTTTTCTATTTCTGAGATGGTTTATTTTCAAGTTCCTCATCATGAAAGTCTGCTTTAATTTGTGAGCCATCAACGTCCACATATGTCTTTGATGCCAGGAATGCAGTTTTTTCTTGAGTGCCACTACAAATTTATCAAAATAAATAAATAAATAAAATAATTTACTAATTACTTAATGAAAATAATTTCTTTTGAAAACGCATAAAATGTAAATTTCTGACAAAATTTAAAGCTATTACTAAACTTAATGGTGCAACGGCTCATGGGAGCCACATCCTACCGTGCTCATCTCATCGTTTGGGACCAAGGACTCTGGGGTGCAAAGGCAAGAATCCCGATTAGATGGCCAGCCGAACGCGAAACCCTCAATGTTTAGTTCCCAAGTACACTTAGTACTCATTTCATCGACCCACTGAAGGAATGAAAGGCTTGAGTTGACCGCTCCTAACCCGGGAATAGAACCCGTGTCGTCGGCGTGTCACCGCGAAGCCCTACCACTAAGCTTTTACAAAAGTTAATTAAAAATCCGTTATTTTCAGCCAACATCAGGGTAATTTTTACTTGTATTGTTCGTTATTATTTTATGTTACTTAATCGTTCCACTTTTTTTACAAAAACTAGTAAACTTCTCCGAATAGTCTTTTTTTCCCCCCAATTCTTTTACTTACTAAAGATGCATTTGGTTACTTTTCAGAAATAGGATAAGGCTTCCTGGTGTGACACTAATAAATGTAAAAAAAAAAACATCTTCCGGTTTCATTTCTATTTATACGTCTACTACATAAACATTTTGATTTAATATTATTTTACGTAAAATATACATATAGACTAAGTTAGAATTATCATTCTTCGAGGAAAGCGATCTTTTGAATGTCCGCTATCAAAAGTTTTGCATATTTAGTTTTATTTCGTCAACTATTTAATTTATACCTCTTCATGAAAACTGCCGTTCCTATAACAATGATGATTTCGACTTCATAAATCATATGGTTTCATTCTGTGTTTTTTAAGCCTATGTTTTCGTCCGATTTCTCAGAGTTTTGACGGCTTTTTATGGAGGGAAACAAATCCGCGCTGGCTGAAATGCATTATGCATGCACTCACAAGCGGTCCATGTCTTTTTCCGAACAGATATCGATAACATGTCCGCTTTTGTTCCAAAATGTTATCGTTGGCCAATCAAAGAAATGGAATGTTATATGGTTCTTTTATTCATCGAACGCTATTGTCGAGCGCATTCGAACGAGTTGTGTGGGCAGAAAAACGTTCCTCTGAGAATTTTCTTTGATGTTGTCAATCTCTGAGAAAGGGTGCAGCGTATTTTGTTGTCTTTTCAGTTTTGTTTGTAGAAAAAAAAAGTTTGTAACTAAACTTCTTTTCCTGCTGTAAGTTGAAGACGGGGCAGGATTTGCATGCTTTTATCTCAAATTGATATTTGACTATCCTTAACTTTATATGTCTAACGAAACTGGATAGATATATATTTATGTTGATGCAGAATCGGAAATTGATTTTACATGCTTTTCAAAAAGATATTATGTGGCAGTTTTTAAAGTTCTAAATAAACGATATTCTGCAATTTTTTTGAAAATTCATTATAAGGTCACTTTTTTTCTCTTATCATATTCTTATTCCAAAGCTAGAAATAGCAAAATTTCTTTCAGAAATGGGATAAAAGCTACTTGATTAATCAATAAATGGAATGTATCAATCATTTTGCAGTTCATATTTTAAAATGAATACCATAAAAAATTCTTTATTTTAGTAACTTTTTCGTTCTGCGTAGAAAATAGAAATTTTAACTTTTGATGTCAAAACAAGTGTTTGAACCTTTTTATTGGTTACTTTAGAGTATATATCGAAACAGTATTACTTTTAGTGCATACAGGTTTTTTAAGAACTGAAAAATCTTCATTTTTGACCGAGTTATAAGAAATACAAAAAATACCAGGCTGCCATCTTTTTAATCCGCCATTTTGGATGGAAACTCACATGGGATCCTTGGGGACTTTTTAGGACTTACTCTACATGCTATAAGGAACTAATTCTGAAAATATTTCTTAATTATAAATTTGTGGTGCAAAAAATCCTAAATTTACTGGGCTAAAAAGCCAACAACAGTTTCATTGTATTGTATGTTTGTTACTAATCAAATGTTAGTTTAAGTATGGTTATTTCAATTAAAATGTTTTTTCTCTTTTTCTTTTAGGTAAGTTACATCAGCATGAATATTTGAAAACCTTTTGGGAAGTAAGTTTGAAAGGTACAAATTCGTTTTTAAAATTTTTCGTAACTTAATTTTGTGTAACATTACAAAACAGCAGTAACAATTATTGAAATAATTTACTAAAAATTGCTTTCGCTTTAAATATTGCGAGTGGTTTCCAGAATGTAAAAAGTAATGTTATTATTGTATTAAATGCATTTAATATACAGTCAGATCCCGACTTACGCGAGGGATGAGTTCCAAGACCCCTCGCGCAAGTCGAAATTTCGCGTTGTGGAACAACGTATGTTTAGAGATATTTTAACCGTAGTGGAACCGTAACATGTGCAAGCCAATTTGCGATAAATTCATCATATGTTATTTGTAAATATACCGGCGATCCAAAAGACCTTTTAATTTTCTACTACGGGCAAAGCCGTGCGGGTGTCACTAGTTCAACATAAATTCATAACTTAACTGGATTCTATTTTTCGCAAAATCTTCATAATGTAGCTTATTAGCTTTAATTTAAAATTCATATGAGAAAAATTTACTTAAATTCAATCAAACAAAACTATTGTACATGAAAATAAAAATGTAAAAATAACGGTGATCCACCGCCTGGTGGCATGGACTTCTGAATTTTACTTCACGGTAGTCCGAAGCAGTCTTCACTAATCTGGGATCACTGGACCACTAATGATTTCGAATGCTGGTATTAGACAATTTGTAGAGAGCAGAATAGAATTACTAAAATTTCTAAGTTAAGTTGGTTTCAGGGTGTCTTTACTACATATTCAAATCTTATTTCCTTGTTTGATTCCAGTATATAAATGCGTATTGTTAAAAACTATTAAGTCGGGGATGGGGCAGACTTTACCAGCATATAAGGGCTCTTACTAATTTTGACAATGTCGTAGTCCACCAGGTATTTTTAATAAGAATGGGGTTGTTTCCTTTAGTCAAAAGTAATACTTTTTGTCACTGAAATTGATAGAATAAGAAAAAAAAATAACATGGACCCAGAAAATACTTTTATTTTCCCAACAATTATTTTTTAATTAATTTTTTAAAATATCCGATTCTTCAAGCAAGGCATGGTCTTTATGACGTCACAAATGATGCACTATGGCGCATCTTTCTACCGCATTTCCACGTTATGATAATCAAGAAGCGAATTACAATTGCGCTCTACGCTTGCTATCAACCATATCGTTGCCAATACATGTGAGTAAAGATGCGAATTAAATATTTTGGACCGTGAATGGCAACAATGAATGGCATTTCATCATTTGAGATGTCATCGCCAGAGGCGTTAAACGATGAAAGAGCACCGATTTAAGTAATTTTTTAAAAATAATAAACTTAAAGAAATTATTTAAAAAGTGGTCAGATTCTATGTTTTTAAGCATGCTCTTTCAGAAAAAAGTACATTTAAAATTTTGGAAACGACCCCATTAAAAAATTATCAATAATAATACCTGCTGTATACTTTCTTCCATACCTCAAATATAAAGAAAGCATCATTTTCAAAATCTTCTGGTAAACAACCTACGTTTTAAACTCAAGTAAATAATATCAACAAATCAAAAACGTAATTACATTGCACTTATTGTGAAACAATTCAAAGTACAATTAATTATTACAATTCATTTGAAATGCTAATAAGAAGATTTACACTACTAATTATGTATACCTTGTTACACATTGTACAATTACTAACTGCTAGTCCTGCACAGGATTCGAAATTACTGTGTGTAAGACGGAAACTGTATTTTTTCTTAATTACATTCCTTGTTAAAAATGTAGTTTCATATAGGTAGGTAGAACCACAGGACAATGTTAAATGGCAACGTTTTTTTAATTAAAAATTCATTAAATTTTAAAAAGTATTCTAAGTTTTGAAGGACGTGCCTTTAAAGTTATGTCGTTTCGAATAGAGTAACTCCTCAAGAGATAAAACATTTGATTTAAATTTTTAGTTATTTCATCCCCATCAACATTATCAAGTGAGAAACAAATAAAAGTAACTATTGGTCCCAGTCTTGTAAATTCTTGAAAATGTCTTTTAAATTCAGAACTGAGTTTTGTTACATCCCCATAATATTACTCTTTATTTTATGTACCTCTTCTCTTAAAAATATCGTTAGGCATATTTTTGAAGTTTTTTTTTTTTTGTTTTTTCTTTATTAATTGCGAAGACTTGTTTTTGAAAGCTGCATCTTTGGCGTCTCTGTTCTATAAACGTGTTTTTGATTAATGTTGTAAACTATTTTCGAAAAGAAAACGTACTAAAACGTAGAATGTGCATTCGACAAATGAGTTAAGGCGATCACCCCCAAATGACCCCGTGGTAGATCGCGATCGAATTGATGCCTATTGCTTACCCCACCTTTAAGTGATCTGTGAAGTTTTAAAAATTTTCGTATGTAATCTTTTTTTTTGGGGGGGGGGGGGATTTTTCTCACGGGTTTGTCGTGATTTTTTCCGTATTTCGATTACTTTTCTTCTCTACCTGTATGAAAGAATGATGTTTTTCCGTTTAAAAAAACTTTTGTCACGCAATAGAGAAAAATTAAACACGAAACTCTGTTGCCAGTCGATTTATTTTATCAACATTTATATCACTTATAACAGTAGGAAACTGGCTAAAATGACAACTTCATGTCGCACCGTAAATCGATTAATTGTTTCTGGAATATCTTTTGTATTTTGTTTTGGCCGCAAGAACATTTATTTTCGTCTGGAAAAATGTGTTTGCTCCTTTTTTTTTTCATTTTTTTACGTTTAAGTAATGAACACTTTTATTAAAATGCGTCTTTTGTGTCTTTTGGTAAAAGTTATTAAATTCAACGTTGTTAGCTCTGAGCTGCAATGTTCATTGCAAAGTTGTGCTACTTTGAAAGTTATCTATAGTAAAGCTACTATGCAAGAATATCATGTGTTTTAAATCGATTAATCGTTTTCTAGAATATCCGTTGTGTTATGTATTGGCCACAAGAATATCGATTTATTTCGGCTGGAAAATTAATGCTAATTCTTGCAGTAATACTTTATTTTTGCAGTCAAAGGATATACAGGTTAATTGCAGCCTTTACCCATTAGGGTGGTTCGAAATAATCGATTTTTTTCATTTCGGAATCGCGTTACCTCTTAAAAGTTGTAGTTTCAAATCCTCAATTGGGGAAAAAAAATTAAAAATTCAAAGTTGACGTCTTCAGTTCGCGCATGAGGCTGAAAGTTTGAAAAAATATGTTAAAAATGGAAATTTTCAGGAAAATAATAAAATTAGATATTTTTTTTTGCGTTTTTTCGTAACGCAGCAGCCGTAAATAGTCATTATATAGTGTAGTTTGAACCTAAAAAATATTTAATAGCTTTTGTATAAGATCTTTAGTTCGCGCTTACGCCTTAAATTGCGCTTCAAATTTCAGAAGATTTTAGCCCAATTTAAGGCGTATGCGCTAACAAAAGATCTTACGTAAAAGTTATAAAATATTTTTTTTAGGTTCAAACTACGCTATACCGTCGCCTCACAGCAATAGTAAGATATCTTAGTGTTATTTCTGGGATTAGATGTCTTACAGTTGCTCTGAAGCGACGATAATACTGCTAATGTATGGCTGTTGCCTTAGCTTATATTTCATGGAAGTGGTCACTTTAAAATTAGGAATACATGATAAAAAGTTGTGAATAAATGATAAAAATATAAGATTATATGACGTATTGGTATAAATTGAAAAATGCGCGCTGTAGTTTACTGGTTCAAAATTTTGGAAGTCCGAGATTTGGTAAATGTTGACATCAACCGGTGAATACCAACTTTCACTGTTCATCGGTGAAAGTGGGAATTCTGCAATATTTATCTTTCACGGTTAACATAAGGAGTTTTAGCGGTCATAATTTTTACTATTATTATTTTTATGATTTTATTTATGTATATATTTTTCCTTTTATTTTGTTTTTGATTATTCCTTTCGCGTTACTTTCTTTTTTACCAACACATTTAACATGAGCTGAAAAAAATCGTAGCTTAGACTCTTCGCCTTGTAGCATTACCACAGACTTCCATAATCAATAATCCTCCAAATTATTTAACGCCAGCAACCGCAAATCGCGGTTTACAGTGAACGACATTGATGGATCGGCTAGCGGTTGCAAACAAAGATTTTGAGGAATGAGCGTAATTTTCTTCAGCATTTATATTACTTACTTTTTAATAACGCGAGGAAATTATGAATGACCCAATCGTATCGAACAGTTAAGTCATTTTTCGAGCTGGGGAAGATTTTTCTACTCAAGTTGTCTTGGCTTCTGTGGCAACAATTTGTCATTCCATTGTCGTCACGTTATCGCGACTGGTGAGAGGTGTTTTATTCCTTTTCCGGAGAGAGGAAGGGTTGTTATTCAACTGAGAGAATATTTTGAGGCATTGCGGAGTTTTTTTCTTGGTTTTTTTTTTCCTTTATCATTTTTTGCTTCTTTTTTCCTTCGTTGATTTTTCGTCTCATATTTTATACTTAAATACTTGTTACTGGCATCAAACGGCATTATTGAATCTTGGAGAATACTTTCAGACATCGAGTATATTTTAGTATATATATTTGAGTTATACGTAGAGATAAAAACAGATCGAAAAATCCCGGAAAATTTCGGCAAAAAACGCGAAAAAACTTTTTTTCGATGGAGTTTATTTCTACTCCGGAAAAATTGATTTTTTTTTCAACTTTTCAGAAAGTTGAAATTTTTAGCAAAAAGTGATAAAATTAGAAATTTCTCATATTTAAAGTCTGATGCTATGTTCTTCCCCCCCCCACCCCCTCTTTGTATGTTGTCTAATAAAAATATGTAAATATAATGTAAATACTGTCTAACTTTGACAGTGCAAGTCGTTGTATGATAATATAATTTGCATATAGATCAAAAAACATACTTTTTGCTCAAAAAATTTAACCAAAACTTAATTTTGTTGTCAAGGATCCAGTGTAGCCTCAGTGAAAGTTTGTTTGCTTTAGTGGAACAATTATAGGCACTAAAAGAGTTTTTTTCCCCATACATGCCGAAATCCAAGTTTGTTTACACAACAAAAAGAAATGTTTGTGATAAATTTGCCAAATACATCTTAAACACAATACTAGTTCTTCTTACTTTGAACCTATTTTATTATTAACTTTTACCTTTTACATTCCACTGAGCTAAACTTAAATAAAAAGTTGAAACAGAATTTTTATTATTATAAATTTACATAGCAGTATTTAGACTTAGACTGGATTGAAAAAAATCAAAATTCAATAGCTTTCATTTTCGGTCAGTAAAGTTACATTGTAAGGAAGGAAAATCATACTTATTTTTCTTTCGAACAGTATCAGTCATGTTTGAAAGTCAGTAATTGCTATTATTATTTCAAGTTTCAAAGGCAATCTAAAATAGAAAATGTAATTGTTATGATTAGACACACCTTACGCAATATTATTGGGTAAACGACAATTTGACTTATTTCTGGTGTTTGACCAAGAAAACACTCGGTTATAAAACAAAAAGTCTTTTTTTTTATAATTAAATTTTCTTTTAAGTGTATTTCTGTCAAGCAGAAAAATGTGTGGATTGCGTATATTTTTTAACGCTTAACACTTTATATGTTCCAAGAAAAACAGAACTATTAAGAAACCCTATTTTTATTCATCAAATAAATAAAAAAATCAAATTTTCCTTTTTTTCCAATTTTTCCAGAAAAAAAAACCCGGAAAAAAACTTTTTTCCATCACTTCAAAATTTTCGGAAATTTTGCATCTCTATAGTTATGGGTTACAGTTTCATTTCGTGAGTGACGTTTTAACATTCTGATTGTCTTTCTCAATTCCAGACGGATGTTTTTTGAGCAATCACGATTGCTTATTGTTCTCACTTGACTGTTTTGATGTACTTTGATTTTATTTTCTCACCGCCACCCTCTGCAGCATCACCGTCGACCGGGTCCTCACGATGCTCCTCCTATAGCGAAAGCCGTCTCCAGGTTGCGTCCATATCCTACACTTACACGCATACAAACACAACTACACACACGCACGCACGCACGCACGCACGCACACACATACACCAACACACACATACACAAACACATACACACAACTACCCACACATTCATGCCTGCACACAGACACATATGCCTACATACACATACCCCCCCCCCCACACACACACACATTCATATACAAAACTACCCACACACTTATGCCAGAACACAGACACAAACACACATGCCTACACACACATACACATACCCCTACACACAAACACACATACCGCCCACACACAAACACACACGCCTACATACACACACTCGTGATTGCGAAAAACATAATTTGAATTCAAGATGTCAAAATTCAAATTAATTAATATTTTTATTTTTTAATTTCTAATTTTGTTTTTGGACGTAGGAGGTTAGGAGAATTCTTTCAAACGCAGTGCGATATTTTTTAATCGTGTAGAATATTTTCAAACGTTATAAGGTGTTTTCAGTTTTGTAGAATATTTAATTTTAATTTCTTGTAATGTTTCCAATGTTGAACAATGTTGTATAATTTGACTGTCTTTTTCAACCTTTGTGAAATATCTCTGAATTTCATTGAGATTTACAGGAGTCAAACAAACTTTTTGAACTTCCTAAAATACTTTCTGGTGAGTCGAGAGATATTTTTGAATTTCATGAAATATTTTTTGGCGACGAAAATTGTTTTAAAATTGATACTGTTTTCTTTTCTTTCGTTCTCTCGTTCATATTGTTTAGATTTCGTAAAACAACTTCAGGTGTCGCATTATAATTTTAAATATTAATAGAACATTTCAGAAGCTGAACAAAAGATTTGAATTTTATGGAATACTTTGAATGTAATGCAGCATTTTCAGGTGTTGATCAGTTTTTTGAATTTTACAGAAAACTTTCCAGAATGGAAAGTCTGACTTAGTGCAATACAGTGTTCTTTAAATTATGTTGCAATATTTTCAATCATCGATTTGTATTTCTGATCCCGATTATCTTTTCAATCATTTAACAGGTCCTTTGAATTCCAGATGAAATGCTCCGAAAAACGATAGAGGTATTAGATAGAAAACCCTATACTTTGTTAAGTCTTTTTAATATGATTTGTGATAGTTGTGCCACATAGAAAAAAAAAGATTCTGAAATAAGTGAGGGTCGAGGACCATCAGTCAAAATGATAAAGCAGTTCCATAACTACACGAAAACTCGTCTAACAATATTTTTCATGCTTACATTCATCAGTAGATTTAATGAAATGCAAATGATTTTCATTCACGTCATGTCTCAAATTTTTGATTACTAAGAATGTATAAATTTTAATATCGCATAAGAATAAGCATGTAACTTTTCAGATTTATAAAGAATTATTTTTTTAAATGTTAATCCGTAGTTTTAGAATAAATTGAAAGTTAATTAGTTAAATTTAAAACCGTTATTGCACAAGTGAAAAAGCAAAGGCTTAAGTTGCGAAGTAATTGCAGAATGTTCCTATGCATATTAAAAATTATGAATGTTTATCTTTTGTTGAAATTTAATCTTAAACCTAAAACTACAATGACAGTAAAAACCAGAACTCATTTTATAAAACTTCCGACTTCGAATTCAATTGTTTTTGAAAAATATTCACAAAGCCTGCAACGATTTAATAGTTAAGCCGGCGTAAAAAACCTCACTACAATTTCCGCGCACAAGAGAAAGAGGAAGTTATTACTTCTGAATCTGGCATTTCACTTCCTATTGGAAGATATTTGAAGCGTGATGTCTGACGTCATAGTCAGTAGGCGGAAGAAGTAAAAAAAATATCGAGTGGGAGTTGAAGTGGAGAAAATATTAATGTTTTGTTTCACACCAGGACGGCTACCGTTTCTTTGATTTCTGAAAAGGGGACTTAAATATGTTGAACTGTCAAAAATTTTTTTGTTGTTAGAATAATAATTTTGCTAATAATTTGTTTTTCAGATGAAAATGTTTCGAATGCAGAAGAAAATAGTTCACTTTTTCGAATTTCATCTATGATTCTGTGGTTGATCTAGGGACGGGGGGGGGGGGCGGTTAACCCGCTCTTCTCTTTCGGTCACCACCTGGTTATTTTTATATTCGGGTTTCCGACAGTTAGAAAAATTAGATCAAAATTTTTACCAAAAAAAAAGGGTCTGACCAAAGAAATTTTAGATCCGTTTAAGGACCATTCACAAAATTTCAACAACTTAAAAAGGACCTTTCACAAAATTCCGACTAACCAAAATGAACCCTTCGTAAAATTTCGATTGACCAAATTGAACCTTTCTCAAATTCATTTTTTAATAAAGCAGTACGCACATTGGAATTACTTTTCGCTTACTTTCTTAAATTTCATAAGGCGATTTTATTGTTTACATTTTTTTTCTTTTTTTAAGTTACAAAAATATAACTCTGAAAATTCCTATTCAAAAAAGAGGATTCTGAAAATTCCTGGGCACAGCAGCTCAAATCAAGAATATGCATCGATTCAGTTCTTTAAGTTTAGAGAAATAAAAATAAATAAATAAAGTAGTGAAACTTGAATCTTGGCTGTTTGAAACATGTAAATAAATTGGAATATCTAGTTCTTTTTTTTTTTTTTTTGTGTCTATTTGACATCCATTTTATTTTGGTTTGACTAGTTCTTAATCACTTTATATTTTCTGGTCTGAAGTGTCGGTATATGAAATAAATAAATAAATAAATAAACAGATTTTAAAAAAAGCGAAACATTTTGTCTTTTGTACACATTTCGTTCAATAAATTATTTTTATGCAGTGACAATATTTAGAGAAATTTTTATTTGCCCTTTTTTTTTTCTTTTTTTTGTTAACCTCACTCTGTGGCCAGTTACGATGACTAATTTTGCCTTAAAAAAAAGAAATAAACAAACCATAAAATAGCATTTAAAGTTCTATTAAAATGTAAAATAATCCCCATAACAAATGTACCAAGTCATTACAAAACATTAAAATGTAAAACTAAAGCTTGAAAAGCAAACATAGTGGCGACGTATACAAGATTCGCCAAGGTATAAAGTAAACTAGTCGACAAGTGTAAAATAGCGCCACCTTGTTATTATACAGCTTTCTTATCGGGAATCTCATCTGAAAATAGAGAACAGTTAATGCTGTCGATAAAAAATTGAGAATTGGAGAAATTTTAAAAGTTTTAGTTTTGTACAAGTGTTTTGCACAAATTAATAATTTTCCAGCAAGTAACTTTAGTTTGCAAGTCATTTATTCAGTGAAACTAAATTTAAACATTCCTTTCTTTGTTTGAAAATTAATGTTTAAATTTTTTCTGTTACCTTGAATCATATTTGAACTTTCAAAAATTGTATTCGTTTATGGTTTATTGAGCAACACAGTTTGCTTCTTGATCGCACTTTGCCCTGCTTTAACGTTTCTTATTCTTTGATTGGTTCTAGGATTCTAATCTTTGATTGGTTAATAGCGAGTCATATTGCGACGTGAGACGTGACCTGTTGAATTCATGACCCTTTGAGAAAATAACCTATACAGATAAATATTACCTGCTTTTTTCGCATGTAAAATAGTGTTTTTGTTTTTGCAGTTACTTTTTACTTCGTTCACTTACTCGTAGCATCCTAAAAGCGGGATTCAATTAGATGCAATCTGTCTTAGAAGCTCAGCGGAATCAATTTAGCTAATTTAAAGTGTTGTCTCCGCTTGAAGTTTTAAAAAGTTTTATGTTGTATTCGGCAAAAAAAAAAAAACTTTTTTTTGTGTAGATATTTTCTGCGGTTTTACGGGTCTTGTAATTTGTTCCGGAATGTCATACTTCGAAATAACATTTGTGGAAATCGATATCCTTACATTGCACCAGGTGGCGCCTCATTTCTTTTTTTCCTCATTGCTCCAGCGAAAGGACTTTTTTAATGAAATTTTTAATTTTTGTCGTCTCGCTGTATTGTTTTTCTCTCTCTCCACGAAATAAATCCCCTTTTTTTCTCCCCAATAATTACATCAGCCTTGTCTTCCTTTTGTGGTAAAATTACTCGAAAACTTTTGTTCATTGAGGGTGTTTTAAAATCACTTTATTTTTTTAGAAAGTGATAAAAGTTCAGCCTCTGCGTTATAGTTAGGTTTTTTGTTCTTCAATTTTCTTTCTTGTGTTGTCATACAATTCTTAATGAGAAAATTTTTGTTCTTGGCTTTTTTCCCTCAGAAAAATTCCTTTAGATAATTAAAAAAGTGAGCCTTTATTATTATTTTTTTAAAAATTGTTTTAGCGATAGCGAATCGTACCTTATTAATTTTAGTTATGATTTTTCCCTAAGAAATGTTGATTTATAATGAATACTATTATGTGCACATTTTTTTTTTTTTTTTGTACATTACGACGTATATTTAGTATCGGAATTTATTCATTAAGAACGTTCTCCAATCTTCAGCTTAACTTGCATCTGAAAAACTTGCATACGCAACTCATTATGCGCTTACGTCATCATCACCAGCACCGTCAAGGATTAGCGCATGGTCGCCCCACCGTTTCCTGGTCCTACCACGGTCCCGTTTGAGTCTGCCTCGTGTCATACGTCGAACATTGCTTTTCCAATCGTTACGATATTCCGTAATTTTTTCATTGAGGCTGATTATCTGTTATTCCCTTCGAATAGATTCATTACTTATTTTGTCTAGTACAGTGCAGTTATTCAGTGATCGCAAATATTTCATCTCTGCTGCTTGATTTCTACTAGTTTCTTGATTGTTCTAAGTCCAAGTTTCGGAGTTGTATAGTAAGGTTGGCACCGCCATGACCTTATAGAACTTCAGTTGTGTTTCCTTTCCTGTTTTTCCCTTTAAGGTTCTTGTAAGGGTTCCACATAAGTGTTGAAGCCTATGTAGTTTGTTTTGGACATCATTGTCGTGGTCAAAGTTATGCGATTAAATATTTTTCGCAATTATTAATTGGATGAATTAAAGAATGGTCCCCTTTTCCACTAAGGGCGACGCAGCAGCTTGTCTTTTCTTTTTAATTTGACCGGTGAAGAAAATTGTATTTTCATTATTTTGGGTGTACTTTCAAATGAGAAATTTCCTTGATCTCCCCCCCCCCCCAACCCGCCCCTGCCCTTTACAGTGCAAATTTTTTTAATCTTTTGTACTACAGAGATGTAATCTTAGCGAACAGTCTTGAATTGTGCAATTATCTCTTAGTAAAATTCTAGTGCAGTCTGACCACCGATTTGATGGAAAGGCAAACATCCTGTTTACATGTGGAAATGGACGCATCTATTAATTTTCAGAGATGCCAGCTATGTATGTTGGCCTCTAAATTAAACAGAGTGATCTTCAAATGAGCGGAACACGCGTATAAAAATTTTTCTCTCCCCCCCCCCCCCTTCTCCTCATTGAGATAGACTCATCTTAACAGGACGTTTGCCATTTACATATAATCTGTGGGAAGACTAACCACTTTTGAGCTAAGAGCCGAGTTACATTCTCTTTTTTTTTCTTCCTTTCTTTTTTGTATTTTTTTAGAATACAATTTCGAATTGAAAAGTCGACGTTTTGACAGAAATCTAATTAAAAATCTCTGCTTATACAACATTTCTGTAAAAAAATAACGAAGTGAATTTTTCCCTTCAGGGCGAACTAGTAAATTCATTTACAGCTAACGAATTAAGTTTTGCTTTCAAAACCAAAAACTTGTTTGCGTTTGTGTACTTGAAAGGTTTTAATCAATATTTTATGAATGAGCAGCAGAGAAAACATCAACATGAAAAGTGGGTCTCAAATCCATTTATTATCAATGTGTAGCCTTTGACTACGTATGCTAGTTTCTGCCGCGCTAAGCGCAAACGTTGTATCTGCAACTGAGTTCAAAATCAAAAATTGCCGTTCAAATTTGTGTGCCTCGATGCATTTGATACAGGTGCAACTTTTTCAGAATTTTTAAAAAAATATTTCTTATTCACGAATGACCTTAAAACATTGTATTTCAGTAAAATATGCGACAAAGAATCACTTGGTGACTAATTTAATTTCGATAAAATGCACAGATACGACTTGTGTGCTCAGCACGGCAGAGTACAAGAATACAAAACTTATATTGGAGTGAGATGTTCACAACAGAACATGAAGACCATCTGTTGCAATTTAAAATATGAATGTTCTCAAGAATCACGAAACATCCTGTTGGCACTTTTATCATTTGCAACTACACATACAAGATTCCTAACTTAACTTTCTAAAAAAATATATAATAATAATAAGCATTTGCAACTACATTTATGAAGGATTCTTAACTTAGTTTTCGAGGGGGAAAAATAACACAATATAAGTTTGTAGCTTATCTTGACGTGGGTATTCAACTTTTGTTTATTAAGTCTTATTTTAAGTATTTTTACAATAATAAAAATTAGTACCACTCATCTCATCTTATTTTAATAAATTTTGTGCTAATTTTTAAATTAAAAAAAGTATTATAAAGTATATTAATGTAACTATTTTATGTGATTTAATTATATAATGTAATTATTTACATTAAAAAAGTGTATTAATGTAAATAATTTTTATTTTTATTGCAAATTAACAGGAAAGAAACGTTTCTATATTTCCTTAAAGCATTTAAGTAAAAATATGCACGGAAGATCAGTGGTAACTATAATCTCAATACAATCGAAATTCAGTTCGTCATTCTGAGTTTCGGAAGGGAGCAGTTGTTCGCACCCGACTTTGAGAAGTTAAATGCATTTGTTTTGCGTGTGTGTGTGGGAGATGGTTATTGTTTGTGGGGTGTGTATTGTTATATGTTAATGATATTGCATTGAATGTCTACTCCTACCCCCCCCCCCTGAAAATTCGAAATGATGGGCGTGACTGGAAGACAAGTTGTGTTTATTACTTGAAACAAGTAAACTTTTGAAGGCATAAAGAGGCATCATATGTATAAAAAAAAAATCGCGCGTGACTTCTTAACTATTTCTTGTTTCAGAAACAATATACATGCTCAGAAAACATGGTTTAAAACATGTTTTCTGAGAATATCAGGGAACATGACGAAATTTACTGTGAACTAATTTTGTGGCATAACTGTTCTACATATGTACATACAGACAACGGAATAACTTTGCGAGCTCAGAATTTTTTTCTTTTCCTTTTTCCTCTCCATTTTTGCTGTCTCTTCATATTTCATCGTTACGTCTGATGCAAAAACATTATGTGCAGAAGAATTTACATATTATTTTCACCTTCTAGCTATTTTGAAACTAAGAAATAATTTTCCGACAAGTTCGCTTTTGTACATCAATATCAAAATATTTATATTGAATGAGAGAAAAAAATGTTTTTCCAAAGTTTTTACATCTAATCCTCCGAACTCACTTTATTATTTACTAAATTACATTTAATTTTCTTTCAAGAGGCAGCTTGGAGAGGGGAGGGGAAAGTGTTCCTCTCGAAACGCAAATTATTTTTCAAAAAAGCTTCACCTCAAAACCGAATTCCCAAAGAATAAAATCAACGTTAAAAAGAAGAAAGAATAAAAGAAAAGATGGTGTATGAAGTCGGCATCATGCATCAATCCCCTAAGTTTACACACGAAATTCCAATTATCCTCTCAAAAGATTGCCCCCCCCCTCCCCTCGTTTTGTTCCCCTTTCTAAACGGTGCAGCAAATTACAAAAGCTACTGCGTTGTGTGGATAAATTAAAAATACATATTCATCGTTCTAAGGCAAGAGACGTTATGAGATTGCAAAATGGCGCAATTGCGTTTCTCATTCTTTTATCGTCTGCAGAGAAGCAGCCGTGCCGCTAAACTCAACTCCTTCCGGCGTTTAACATAATTCGCTCATGTAAATGCAATTAGGTATTTTCTTCTTCCTTTTCTTTGGGGATCTCTGTCGACTTGCATGCGTGTTGAGGTGTCTTTTTTTCTCTATAGATCGTGCTCCCGAAAGCATTTTTCTGCGATTTTCTTTGCTCTTGGGTTCAGTGTCTCTTAATTGTCAAAAAACATTTTTTTTGCTTGAATTGTTTGAATTTTCAGCTCAATTTATTTCTTCCCAACACTTTTTTTAAAAGCCATTTTGCATAAGCTAGTGACTGAAAAAAGAATCTTACAGTTCATTAAAATTTTAGTTGTATGCAAAAGCTTACTATACTTTATCAGTGCTCGGTCCTTTCCCACTTCTTTGTTTTGGTAATATCGAAAGCTCTGGGGAAGGGGATCTTCGTGTCGTTTTGCTACTATTTCTAGCTCTTATTTTTTAAATAACAGTTCACATTGAAAATTGAATGATAATAATAAAAAAAATAAGATCACATTTGTGATATCGCATTGCTTTTTAAAAAACGAGCTGATGTGTGCATCACATGGCTTTCTTTTACACAAATCTAATGTCATTTCCCCATTATTGGCAATTTTAATGCGATTCAATAGTATTATACTCTCTGAATATCGCCATCAGTGGCCAAACTGAAACCAGATTAAAAACAATAATGATGATAATAATCCGCCAAATTTGTCGCCAAGTTGGCGACAAAACTTGGCGACCAAAAGACTGGCGATATATCGCCAAGTGTCCGCAAAATTATAACACCGCTTGAGTTTGCATCGAAATTAACAATGATTTCCCCCCAAAAGGTGAAAAAGACCCGCTTTAGAAACACAAGAATGCAACCCAAAGGGGAGGTGAACAACTAGACCCCACTAGGAGTCTACGTGCCAAATTTCAACATTCTGGGACATAAAAGTTCTTGAGTTATGCGACATACATACGCACATACATACGTACATACAGATGTCACGAGAAAACTCGTTGTAATTAACTCGGGAATCGTCAAAATGGATATTTCGGGCGTCTATACGTTCTTAAGTATATATGCACGTGGGGTCGAGTCCAAAAAAAAAAAAAAAAAACTCATTCATTCAGGGGAGAGCAAAATGGAAATTTAGGTCGCTTTTTCATTGAAAATTTTTTTGCGAATACAATATTCGCGAAAATAATTTCACTCAAAATTCGGCCTTAATTTCCATTTTGCTCACCCCCGAATTGATATTGCGTTTTTTTTTTCAACCTGTCCACACGCGTATAAGTGCCTAAGAACGTATTAACACTCGAAATATCAATTTTGACATTCTCCGCGTTAATTACAACGAATTTTCACGTGACATGAGGATGTGCGTATGTATGTCGCATAACTCAAGAACGGTATGTCCTAGGAAGTTGAAATTCTGTACGTAGACTCCTAGAGGGATATAGTTTTGCACCTTCCCTTTTTGTTTGCATTCGGGTGTTTCTAAGGGGGTCTATTGCCCCTTTTTGGGGGGAAATCATTGTTAATTTCGATGTAAACTCAAGTGGTGTTACAATTTGGCAGACATTTGGCAATTTTTGTTCAATCTGGTTTCAATTTGGCCACTGTTGGTGATATTTAGAGAGTAAATTATTGAATCACATTAAAATTGCCAGTGATGGGGAAATGACATTAAATTGGAGTAAAAGGAAGTCATGTGATGCACACATCAGCTCGTTTTCAAAATATTGACGGATCTTCTTTTTGAAATGGGTCAAAAAACGAAGAGACAGCGAAATAAAACGCCACAAAAGTCATCGTACACTCAAATATTTTCGAATAAATTCATGATTAAAATTATCATATATCGTTTTTTAATTATCTTTGCATATTGTTGACCCTTAAAAGTCATTTGGCTTTAATTTTTTGTTTATTTATTCCTTAATATTGTGCTTATTACTGTAAAATGGCTGGTATTCGTAAACAACAACAAACACCATTCGAAATTTGAATTTTTTCCTCACAGTAGTGGTAAATTGGTTTGAAATGTCTCTAAATTAGTTAATTTATTCCGTTCGAAAGTAAAGTGCTTGATAAAATGCTTTAAAAAAATAATCGGACCGAAAACAAGGTAAGAAAAGGTCAACCGGCAAAGTTGACAAAGCGTGATCGAAGATTTACAGTTAAAAAATTAATGAAAACTACACATTTGAGTGCTGTAAAAGTTTCTGCAGAGTTCAATGAAAAATTTTTCATTTAATTTTCACTTGAAATTATTCGCCAAGTTCTCTGATTAGCTGGATTAAATGGGACCTCTTCCCGCAGAAATTTCTTGGCCGTGCGAAAAGCAGAAAGCTTACTCTTTTCGTTGCAAAATCAATGATAAATAAGCTCAAAACGTTTTGGAATGACGTCTTACTTACAAATAAAAATAAGTTCAACATTTTTGGTTAAATTATTTTAGAATTGTAAACAGAAGAAAAAATTAGGAACTTAATCTTAAGAACTTAGTTGGAAGTTAATCATGACGGTGAAGGTGTTTTTGTGTGAGTGTTCATATCAGCAGCAGGACTTGGTAGTTTGGAATTTTTTGATGAAATAATGAATCATGCTGTTCATTTAAATATTTTGAAAACCAATTTTAAATTCTTAGCCAAATATTTGGTTATCGGAAACAACTTTGTTTTTTATCAAGATAATGATAAGAAGCACACGGTTTTCAACGTCTAATGCCTCAAAAATTGTCCTTAAGTTTAAAAAATACCCCTTCAATCTCCAGATTTGAACTTATTGTAACATATTTAGAGACATTCGCAGGCTAGATTACGAAAATACGGCTTTGAAACGAAAATAGAGATGGAAACCTTATCACTCGAAGTGTGGTTGAATTCTTACTCAAAAATTACGCAAAAAAAGAAAGAAGAAAGAATGAAATATATTCCCAGTCGTTTAAATGGTGCTGTTTATACTGCATGATATTTTACTAAATAATAACTTAATAAAAAGTTAGGTTATTCAATAATATATTGACATTTTCTAGTGTACAAAAACTTTTGGGAGATAAAATTTCTGGCACTTTTTGGTTTTCCATTTTTAAAAAATTTAGCTGTAATATTTTTAAAAAACTCTTCATGTCGTTTTGTTGAAAATTGATCATATATCTGATAATTAAATACTTATTCCGAAACATTAATTTTAACCAATGGATAGGGTCTTATTTTATTGAAGGTCTTAGGTGTACGAACATTTTTGGGAGCCACTGTAAATAATAGCCAATGATCGAGTAACCCGCGAGTTTCAACATTGAAACTCGCGCCACGGCATGATAATTTGATAATATTTTTTGGTAATATTTAACATGCAGAGATAGGGTTTATTGTGACAAGGCTGAACTCTATCCGGTAACTTAACTGTTTTGCTGGTAAAACTGTGTCTTTTCAGGGGAATGAAGAAACGAAAAACTGGTTAAAAATTAACGCTACCTACTGGAATTTAGGGTTCATCCACTTGAGTTGGGGTTACCATTTCAACTATCAAAATATCACCATACAGGCAATGGCTTCTTTCAAATATAGAAGCAATTTTCATCCGTCATACCTTGACGGGTGATTTTCTAGTTAGCAATAGAATACTTATATATATTTCTTTTGCATATTTTTTCGCTGTTGCTCAGACGAACTTGATTGCTGCAAAAAATCTCGGATTTTCTAATGGACAGTATGCGTTTTCTCCTTTAAAAATGAAGGTGATTAATTTTTTTTTCCCATGAAGGTGTAGGGGCGTGTTTTGTATGTTTTATTGGAATTGGAACTAAATTTCAGCTATCATAAAATTTTACACCTCTTGACTTATATATAACACGGTACTCAATGCCTCGATTTATACTATTTCAAAGCTTCGTATGTGACAGTTTCACTATAGCAAGGTACTCGAACTAACCGTGTTATACGAGGGACACCTGTATTCTAACATAAGGTTAGTAACAATAAAACTTATCTGATGCACCTTTATGGCGGGATTTATTTCTTCGATACTTTTTAAAATTATTTTGCACAAGCTAATTACTGCAAACATAATATATATATATATTTTTTTTTGAGCAATCACGATTGCTTATTGTTCTCACTTGACTGTTTTTGGCGTCTTTTGATTTTTCCCACCGCCACCCTCCGCACCATCACCGCCGACGGGCTCCTCACGATGCTGCTCCTATAGCGAAAGTCGTCTCCAGGTTGCATCCATGTCCTACACACACGCGCATACATACACAACTACACACGCACGCACACACAAACACATACACACACCTACACACATACGCACACCTACACACATACACACACCTACACACATACACACATACAGACACCCACACATACACACAAAAAACATGCACACACACATACACACAACTACCCACACATTCATGCCTGCACACAGACACAAACACATACCCCCTCCTCCCCACACACATTCATACACACAACTACCCACACACTTATGTCAGCACACAGACACAAACACACATGCCTACACACACATACACATAAACCCTGCACACAAACACATACCCCCACACACAAACACACACGCCTACATACACACACTCGTGATTGCGAAAAACATATTTTAAATTCAGGATGTCAAAATTCAAATTATTATTATTATTATTTTTTTTAATTTTAGTTGTTTCCAAAAGAATAACTAGTTTTCTAACTAGTCACATCCTGGCAAAAAATGATTGATCTGTGAAATCTGTTAAAGAGATAATACTTTTTAATACTATTTGTTATACTACGTGTTAATGAATTATTGATTTCCGAGTACAACTTTTTTTTTTCCCAGTGTCATGTAAAAATACTTGGATTTAATTTTATTGTTATAAAATTTTGGCTTCTTGTTCTTTATTCTGAAACCCATATAAGAAATCTAAATATTTTAAAGTTATTTCTTAAAATATATATTAAAATATATATTTTTGTTTCTGATTATTTTTCTTCATAAAACTTTGATGCTGTGAGCCCACTTAAAGCTCGTAGCAACAGTACAAAATAATCTCCTGTGAAAAAAATACTTTTTAAAACCAGTCAGCTCTCACAAAAATCGAATCTCACAGTAAAGTAGTTTTGTTCTTAACGAGCCCAATAAATAAAATGTAGGCGTGGTTTTATCGAACTCTTTTTCTCTTTTGCCGCAGACGAAATTCTATTCCTTTTCTTCTTCTGTTTTTCCACTAAAAAGCGGGTAACACATGTTTTAAGAAAAATTTGTTTTTATTCTCATGATTTTATTTATTTTTTTTTCGTTAGAGATATTCTTCATGACTTTTCTGGACGTCTCGTAGTTAATAGTGCAATCGATTCAGTAAAAATAAGCGTTTTGGTGAACTGCAACCGGGAAATTTATTATTATTATTTTTTTAATAGTGATTATTCCACTTAATTGAAGAAATATTTTTCTGCATCTTCGAAGAGCATGGAAAATTAAATGTGCATTTTAATCTAGGCAGAGTCCTTAAGAAAAATTTTAAATTCAGTGCACAATTCAATCCCTGAAATATTATGCATTGTAAATTTGATTGACGATTCAATCCTTGAGGTAAGTTCTTAATTTAAAATACAATTCAATTCTCCAGATATATCGTAATTTTAATTTTTCAAGTCAAGCTACATCAAGTCAATATCATGGAGACAAATTGTACATTGTATCTCTAATCCTCGATATTATAAATTCAATTTACAATCATCGCAAAGGTAACAATCTTCGGACTAGTTTGTGTTGATTGTAGACAAAACCAGGTTAATAAAGCCAAATATATATACTGTAAATTTGATTGACAAGTCAATTCTTGAGAAAAGTTGTTAATTTTAAATACAATTCAATCCTCGAGATGTATTGTAATTTTAATTTTTCAAGTTCCCAATACAATGCATAAGAGTGAAGCGTCGGTTATACGCTTTTCACGGGACTGTATGAAAAAAGCATACAATTGAAAAAAAAAAGTGTGACAGGTATACGTTAATACTCGTATATATTGAGCTCTGCAGGTACCAAATTAAAAAACGTATAAATGATGTAAAGGTACAAACGGTGCTTCGCTGTATATGCACTAGAGCAGACAGACTTACTTTCTTATGCAAGGGTGGTGGGTCATAACTGTCCATCTTTGTTACTAACTAGTAAAACCGCACGGCTTTGCCCGTAGTTGAAAATTAAAAGTTCATTTGGTTCGCCTTAATATTTACAAATAATGGATGACGAATTTCTCTCCAATTTGCTATGTTCATTTGTTCGCCAATGTTACGGTTCCACGTTATGATAATTTTGTAATTTACTCTTCCACGTTGTAATAATTTGCTCAGTAAAATTTTCTTAAAATTTTAATAGAAAAAGAACAAAATCGAATTTTCGAAAAATCGCTTCAAGGTGCACACCCTCATGCTACAAACTAATTTTGTACCAAATTTCACGAAAATCAGCAGAACGGTTTAGGCGCTGTGCTCATCACAGAGATCCGGACAAACAGACTTTGAACTTTATTATTAGTAAAGATAAAAAAGCTCAAAGTCTGTCTGTGTGTGTGGATATCGGGATCTCTGTCTGTCTGTCTGGATCTCTGCAACGTGCATAGCGCCTAGATCGTTCTACCGATTTTCGTGAAATTTGGCACAAAGTTAGTTTGTAGCATGAGGGTGTGCACCTCGAAGCGATTTCTCGAAAATTCGATTTTGTTCGTTTTCTATTCCAATTTTAAGAAAATTTTACCGAGCAAATTATCACAACGTGGAAGAGTAAATTACGAAATTATCATAACGTGGAACCGTAGCATTGACGAGCAAATGAACATAGCAAATTCGCGAGAAATTCGTCATCCATTATTTGTAAATATACGGGCGAACCAAATGACCTTTTAATTTTCAACTACGGGCAAAGCCTTGCGGGTACCACTGGTACATGTATAAAAACTACTATTCCTGGATGGGCAATATCGATGGAGAGTAAGCACAAATGTCGTATCTGCACTTTTTGTCAAAATTGAGTTATTGTGACCAGGTGGTTCTTTGTTACATATTTTACCCTAATACAATGTTTCATAATCATTTGTCGACGGGAAATATTTTTAAAAAAATTCTGAAAAAGTTTCATCTGAATCAAATACATGGAGACGCACAACTTTAAACGGGAATTTCTCATTTTGAACTCAGCTGCAGATACCACTTTTGCGCTTAGCACGGCAGAGCTCCCCATCTACTTGCATGGGGTCTTCAGCATAAGGTAGCAATGCAACATGGCATAAATAGCAAAAGCCAAATTCTAGAAGTAAATCACATGTGGGTACAGATTTGATAAAAACTTACTCAATAACGTGTAGAACGAGCTGATGTGTGCCTCACACGACTTCCTTTTACTCCAATTTAATGTCATTTTCCCATTATTGGCAATTTAATGTGATTCAATAATTTACTCTCTAAATAGCACCAACAGTGGCCAAATTGAAACCAGATTTTTAAAAAAAAATCGCCGAATTTGTCGCCAACTTGGCGACAATACTTGGCTACCAAAAGACTGGCGATATATCGCCAAGTGTCCGCCAAATTATAGCACCACTTGATTTTACATGGAAATTAACAATGATTTCCCCCAAAAAAGGGGCGAAAGACCCCTTTAGAAACACCGGAATGCAACCAAAAGAGGAGGTGCACAACTAGACCCCACCAGGAGTTTAAGTACCAAGTTTCAACTTTCTGGGACATAGCCGTTCTTGAGTTATGCGACATACATACGCACATACGTACATACGTACATACAGACGTTACGAGAAAACTCGTTGTAACTAACTCGGGAATCGTCAAAATGGATGGATGATATTTCGCGTGTCTATACGTTCTTAGGCACTTATCCACGTGTGGTAAAGTCGAAAAAGAAAAAAAAAAATCCTCAACATTCATTTGGGGGTCATTCATCTTTCGAATAAAGCAAAATTCATGGCAGTTAGCAACATTTAACTGTGTTTTATTTGAACCTAAAGTTCTCTACTTCTAAAAAAACACTCTTTATATATCCCACTCAAAACCATTAAATTGGGGTCGTTGACGCCATTTAATAGTGCAAGAAGGTTTTGGAGACAAGGATGTGTGCTAAACCTCATAAATCTTTCGCATCCCTAAAAAAATCCTTATGCAAGTAATGGAAGAAAATATCAGCAAGTGAGTGGCTGCCCATAAGCCGAAACTTTTATGACACGTTTAAAACTCTGTATTAAGGCTAAAGGTATTCACTTCGAAAATTTGTAAATATATTGGACGAAATATTCTATTCATATTTATTTTGAAGTTTGGTCTTAATGTTTTCATAAGCATTAAAATTATAATGTATTATGTGCGTCCAAGTTATTCTTGTTACCCTGTAAATCAAGTCTTAACATTTTTCCAAAGTCATGAAAAAAACATTTATTTGTTTAACTTAAGACCAGTCTCAAAATATTCTTATTTACGAAATTTAGGGAAGATAGTTTACTTTTCAAAAAAAAGTAAAATGCAATTGAAATACAAAAGTACAAATCTTATTGAGCAAAACTAGCTTTTTTACTTCCATATAATAGAAATTCAAAATTTGAACTAATCCCTAAATATGAGAATCCTAAGACTCTCTAATTTGCGTAACCTACTTTTAAAAATGCATTGAACACCGACCAAGCAATTGAAATAATTATTAATTAAAATAAGAAATCTGAAGATGGTATCAACGTAACATCCCATCTTTGTACCGAAGACAATCCAACAAGAATTTCGCCGTAACTACGTAGTCCACTTCCTTTTCTAATTTAAGAAACCAATTTACGAATGTGTTGTTTCCGCCGTAGAAGAACAAAAGATTTAATCACTAGAAGAGAGCTAATTTAGTTAAAGTGTTGCCAATATTGAAAAGCTAAACCCTGGATTCATTGCAAAAACTTGTTTGTCGGGTAGAATCGACGATTCTTTGTAATTGAATATGCATCAAACATGGAATGTAAGGTGGAAATATTTAATTGCTTTGCATCAAAATATTAACCGTTCGAGTGTTCATTTGCATCCCCCAAACTAGCCTTCGATTGAGAATAATAATTGTTTTGTTCTTGGTTCGAAAGTTTTACTTCCTTTTTAGTTTTCCTTGTTTTAATCATAAAAACGTGTCCATGTATGTAAAACTATAAATATTTTAACCCCGCTTCCTGAAGTAAAGTTACTTGTTTGTTTCCACTTTCCGTTTGTATTTTCAAACAGTAGAAAATAAGAATGTATCATGAAATTCATTTTTATATAATAAACTTTTCGACCTGCGTTACGTGTGTTCTTTTTTCTATTCAGCTGACATTATTTAATTTGTAATTTTCACGTCTGCACAACACACATTTACTTATTTATTTACATCAATACTGATAGGGTATAAATGAAACATTTTACTGTTTGAATCAAGCATAGTACAGTGAAACCTCCGAATAGCGGACAGTCAAGGGACTAGAAGTTTTGTCCGTTATTGGGAGGTGTCCGCTATTACACTGTAAAAAAAATTCGGAAACGTTTCTGAGTATATCGTGCAGCTGCGGTTCATGAAATTTTCAAAAACGTTTCTGAGTATTTCGGAATTCTCTTTCAGTAATGTCCGGAAACGTTTCTGAGTATTTCGGAATCCTCTTTCTGTAATGTCCAGAAACGTGTCTGAGTATTTCGGAATCCTCTTTCTATAATTTCCAGAAATGTTTCTGAGTATTTTGGAATCCTCTTTCTGTAATTTTCAGAAACGTTTCTGAGTATTTCGGAATCCTCTTTCCGTAATTTCCAGAAATGTTTCTGAGTATTCTGTGCAGCTGTGGTTCATGAAAGTTTCGAAAACGTTTCCGAGTATTTCGGAATTCTCCAAACAATTTTCAAAAACGTTTCTAAGAATTTCGGAATCCTTTTTCCGTGATTTTTTCTAAAAAATAATTCTTTTTTAATAGTATTGCATGCCATATCAGTTTCAATTCTTTCATATCTAAGAGCAATGAAACAAGCAATTTTAGAATCATTCGTGGATTATTTTTTTTTTTCTGAATTTCTAATGACAAATAGCATGGTTAACAGCATAACATATGCACAGTTATAAATTTTTGAAAATTTATGAAATAATATAGTAGTTTCATTCATAATCACAAAATCGTCGGGGGAGGAAAGGGGAGTACTTTCTCAGAAGTGGGATTGTTTGTTAAACAATATTAAACTTCAGTTTTTCTCTCAATATTTTCAAGACAAAATTATCAACATATTGTATTTTTAATGCAGAACTTAAAAACATATCTTGTATCAAACTTGATAGCTTTTATTTTCGGATAAAATTTAACAGAACTTACCTACACTTTGCGTTCCGAAATTCGTTCACGTCAAGTCAATTTCTTTGACGAACAAAGTGTACCGAAAAGTACCAACAGAGAAATTGATGAATTTAAATATGACACCAAAGTCCCCCTGCTGGAACCATTCGGGTTTATTCCTCTGTTCTTGCCCTTTTCCAGTTTATCACAAATATAGATACTTAATCAAAATAGGTTACTGATTTAGAGTGTGCGCAAAATGCATTATATATTTTATTTATTAAAACATTTAACTCTATTACATGATTATTCCATTTCATATATACGAGAGTTTCCCCCCCCCCCACACCATAAGAGTGATGGTGCACCCATAAAATGATATAAAGCGCCCCCCACCTTAAAAAAAGCAACCTCTTGAAAATGTCAATGGCACAGTCTGCGTGGTGAACGCCCCTCGTCTTCTCACCATATGTGCATTGCATATTAATAACATAGTATTTAAAAACTGATCACTTTTAAAACGATGACATGAAATAATATTACTTTTTATTTCAGCATGTAAATGCAGCTGTTCCATTTTTGCCACTGACTCATTCCTCCTGACTGTCCTACATTAAACTAGTATATCCACGAAGGAAATGTTATTTTCGGAACTAATATCAAGGAATTTTTTAATTGTTAACCACATTTAACAAAATGAATAAGCAGATGAATTAATTTCATAACTATGTTCTTACTAATAAATAACATGGTCATTTTCTAATGGTATAAATATTTTTAAATGAATGAATAAATTATAATAAAAAAAGATAAATTATACCGGCACATTTTTTGTGAAGCATATTATTACAATACTAGAAAATATTTGCATTACCATATTTCTAATGAATTAAACAATTGATTTTTTTTTTTCTTTTTGAACCAAAATGTATGTACATCCAAGTATTTCGAAATAACTTTTCTGTGATTGCTTCTCAAATATAAATCTTACTTCTTTTGCGTAATTAATCAGTTTCAGTTGGTTACAACAAATAGTACACCGCGCACATAGGTATGCAGGATAACTTTAAATTAATTCGATAAACCCAAAAACAGTTACAATTGAAGCCGCATCAAATGCAAATCAACAAAAATATAAATGTATATAACAACATGTTTTAAAATATTCATTAATACTTACAAGTGAACATGAGCGGAAGAAAATCTAAGTACCTCCATTACAACTGAATAAGTAATCCAAAGGGTTTCGTTTCATTAAGTATAAACACGGGTGTTAAAACTATTCACGCTTGAACACACAATACATATCTAATTATGGTCGCATTGGAAATTGTAAAGAAGCAAATGGTTATTAACTAACTTAATATCTGCGTACATCGTCTAAAAAATCAAGGGCAGTCCAAAATGCAAAGGCGTAAAATTAGTTTCGACACATTTTACTACTCTCTAGACATGAAATAACAAGCATTCCAATGCTACACAGTTGCTGACTGCAGCAACCATAGATAAGAAAAAAAGAAGTTCTCGTTATTTCCGACTCATTGGCGCCTGTGTTGGAAGGATGAAATAGGTTTCGAAGCGTTGCGTCATCACTTCCGCTTCTAGATATCTTGAAATAACAAAAAGCTTTCTGAATATTGAGGAGTTCGCTATTGGATGAAGGATTCCTACTATTTCGGAAACGTTTCCCATATATCCAGAAACGTTTCCGAAATTTGTTACAGTGTAGGAGAAACTACTTAATTTACCATTTTCAAAGTGGGCTGTTGTTCCCTTTGTAGAACACAATCGAAACAATTGCGAAAGGTTTACTACATTTTGCATAAAGTGTAATTAATCTGTTTTTTCTTAATAAAGGTATACTGACAGCACACACTTGTCTTAAAAAGCATTTAATCAGTTAAAGTAATCAGTTAAAACAGTTTGACATCTCTTTTTTGCATTACCAACGGCGGCGATTCGGCGGAGCAACCCCCCCCCCCCCCCAAAAAAAAAAAAAACTTTTTATGGTTAATTTATTTATTTTATCTCGAGTATCACTATTGCATGATTGACAGTTTTCAATATGACCTTGAATATGGACAAATATTTTTCATATCTAAAAATTAAACAACCCAACGAAACCACGGCGCCATAAAGCCGACTACTACCGGCGCCGGTCTGCTCAATTGCATCTCCCGAGAGCCCTAGTTAGAAAAAGCGCCCAATTTCCTCTTTTTTATCTCAACTTTTGAATAGTTATTGTGTACAAAATTCATTAAAATCTTAAGAAAAACGTACGTTAATTGTTAGACTGACATCAGTTTTCACTTATCTGCTTCAAATGCTCTCAAAACTAGCCGTTACAAAATTATGACTTTTTTTTCCTTTTTCATTTTTTGCTGCCCGCAAAAAGTACCATGCCTTTTAGTTCTTTTTTTTTTTCTGCCCCAACTTTTAAGCCCCAATCGCTGCCTCTGCCCATTACCACCCTTTTAATTCCAAGAAACTGATAAGGAAATGACAAGTGGGGGGGGGGGGGGTGGAATATCAGTTGTGGAGGATGAAAAGCTTTGTAAGTAAGGCAAGGAGATACTATAGGATATTCTGTGAAAAGAAAAGAAAAAAAAAAACGGAAATGCTACGATCGCAAGGGAAATTTTTTGTGAAATAACTGTCCGTTATTCGGAGTATCCGTTCTTCAGAGTGAATTACATGGAATGGCCTATATTGAGGGACTGGGACTTGCAAAACTGTCCGTTAATTAGAGGTGTCCGTTATTCGGGAGTGTCCGTTAAGGGAGGTTTCACTGTATTTATTTTTTATCCTTTTCTTGAAATGAAACTTACTTTTCTCTTTCTCTCTCTCTTTTTTTTTTTTTTGCTCTTTAGTTCTTAACTTGATTGCGAGTAATTATTTATTTGTTTATGTTTTTCCCTTTCTCATCTTATTGACTCTTTTGGTTTTTTTTATTTAGTTTTTATTTATGCAATTTCATTCAGACTAGATATTCTTTGTATTGATTATTATTCGAATATTTAATTTTAAACGCTTAGAGACGTAACAATCAATGAGTATTCTTTAACTTGTATCTAATATAAGAATTTGTTTACCAAATATCTTTGAATGACAATAAGAATGTTTTTTATTTTGTCTCCTTTAAAATAAGTAGGCATTTTATCATCTTTTTCAATGTTACAACTGCCTGCTCACATTCTTTAAATTGATGATGCTTCATAAATACATGATGCATTCGTGAATGTCTATGGTTAAAGTTTAAAACAATATGGTAAACGCAAATTTTAAACTTCCTTTTGTAGGAAATTTAGTATGGTTAAAACATTTGAAAATTTAGACTAAAATTGATGCAAAAGTATTACTTTATGAAACATTAAACAATCACTTCGCTGTAATTTTTGGTTCCGAAAATTTATTTATTGTTATTATTATTACTAGTTAGTCGCCCGTCAAGGTATGACGGGTGAAAATAGCTTCCACTCTTCTGCATTTGAACGAAGCCGTTACTTTCTTGGTAATATTTTAATGCATTGAAATTTTAACCCTAGCTGCAGTGGATTAACCTTAAACTCCAGTAGGTAGCGTTCATTGTTGACCACTTTTTCGTTTCTTCATCCCCCTGAAATGAGTCTTACCAGTAAAACAGTTAAGTCACCGGATCGAGTTCAGCCTTGTCACAATAAAGCCTTTCCCTGCCATGTTAAACATTACCAAAACATATTATGCGAGTTTCATTGTTGAAAGTCGCTGGTTACTCGATCATCAGCTATTATATATATGAGGATTATTTAATTTGAGTCAGGATATTTATTAACCTAAGGGTAATTGGAGTATTTCTTAACCTCAGTTAATTGGACCTAGGTAATTGGAGTATTTTTTAACCTCAGTTAATTGGATCTAGGTAATTGGAGTATTTTTTAATCTCAGTTAATTGGACCTAGGTAATTGGAGTATTTTTTAACCTCAGTTAATTGACAATTCCGTTCCGGTTTTCCTGTGACATCATACCGTAGCACTGAATGGTTGTTTTTACTGCATTGATACTATGCTGGCAGAGTAACAACTTTCACGTTCATTTGTTTGTCCTCGTGATTAACATGGTTGGACTCCACGATAAAATTGTCAGAAAATCCTTAAAGCTACGTTTACACTCTACTGGCTATCGACATCTGTATTCTTCAGGACTGTCCAATCAAATGGTGTTTATTAAAAGGGTCCGGTTTTCAAATTTTGTTCGGAATTTTATTTTTACAAGATTTTCAAAGCTTGTACTATTTAAGAAAGTTTTAAAATTCGTAAACGCACATACGTTTTTATACATTTTGGCATTTTATCTCTTATTTGTTTATATTGTGGTTTTAGTGATATTTTTGCTCAACGGTCCATTGTTGATCTTGCTCCAAATGAACCAAATCATACATCAAATTATTTGGACACTTGCGCTAGGTTCGTTTTCCAACCGTTTTATTTATGTACTAGTGGTATCCGCACAGCTTTGCCCGTAATAGAAAATTAAAAGGTCTTTTGGTTCTCCTGCATATTTACAAATAATGTATAGTGAATTTTCTCGCCAATTGGCTTGTGCGCAAGTTACGTTTCCACGTTATGATAATTTCGTAATTTACACGTTCATCTTATGATAATTTTGTTTTTAAAATGGGAATAAAAAAAGAACCACATCGAATTTTCGAAAACTCGCTTCAAGGTGCACACCCCCATGCTACAAACTAACTCTGTGCCAAATTTCATGAAAATCGGCCGAACGGTCTAGGCGCTATGCGCGTCACAGAGATCCTGACAGACAGAGATCCGGACAGAGACTTTCAGCTTTATTATTAGTAAAGATTTAGAAACTTTCTTTGTTTTGAAATATCTTAACAGCGTATAGGTTATACAAGTTAGCAAATTATATGTTTTCTCTCTTTACTGTACACACTTCTCTTTGTGAGTTCTTTTATATGACTACTAGTGGTACCCGCACGGCTTTGCCCGTAGTTGAAAATTAAACGATCATTCGGTTCGCCTGTATATTTACAAATAATGGATGACGAATTTCTCGCCAATTGGCTATGTTCATTCGCTCTCCCATTCCACGTCATGATAATTTCGTAATTTACTCGTCCATCTCATGATAATTTTGCTCCGAAAAATATTCTTAAAATTGAAATAGAACAATAACAAAATCGAATTTTCGAAAAATCGCTTCGAGGTGAACACCTCCATGCTACAAACTAACTTTGTGCCAAATTTCATGAAAATCGGCCGAACGGTCTAGGCGCTATGCGTGTCACAGAGATCCAAACATCCTCTAGACAGAGAGACTTTGAGCTTTATTATTAGTAAAGATTAGTAATATTCAATGTTTTATTATTTTGTGTTTTGGCAACAGTTGTAATTTTACTGAACGGAATTGCCACTGAAATTATAGACTAATAATAAAAGTATTATTATTAGTCTATGATGGAAATAAAATTTGGTTCGCTTATGCGTCCAGTCTTTTGTGGTTATTTTAACGAAAGCTACATGTTCTATATATATTTTATTTTGTTCATATTCATTTAATTAAGGGTTTAGTATGTTTTGCAAGTCTCTCTAACAACGAGCATTATTGACTCAAAAAAAATGAAGAAATAAATACGAAAAGGAAAACTTAAAAGAGCGAAAGAATCTTAGAAGCTATCGACAGGTATTTTCCTTCTACATTTCTTTGTTCCTCGGAAAAATAGAATCTTCATTTTTCAATAACTTCCGGTTTTGCACCTATCGCAAAACACTTAATAACATGCCAGCAGTCGAAGAATGTTTTTGAGGGGCGGATCGGAAATTCCATGATTGTAAACGCATTGTTCTTGCCCGAATCAGTTTTATTGGAAAAGTTCGCGCCGCGGAATTCGCTATCGGAAATTCATTAGTCCGATGCGGAGTCGTTATTGGTTCGCTTTTTCTGTGTGGCAAAGTTTCTTGCCTGGCGGTGGCAACAGAAACGTCTTTGCCGAGTTCTTCAACGCAACACTTGTTTCGGATTGGGTTGTTTGTGCGGGTGTTGTAATTCATCATGAAGTTCGAATTGCTTCAGGAATAAGTTAGTGTTTCTTTCCCGTGGTGTTGCGGAATTATAATTTCTGACTGAATTTGATTTTTCGTGAATGATTTCTTCTTTCTCGAATGGACATGGCTTTTTTTTTTCTTTTGAAATGGAAAAGACTTTTGGAACTATTTACATTGAAATCAGTTTTTTTACTCCCTCTTTCTCTCTTTTAATGCAATCCTTCTGAAAGCTAGTTGTTTGCAACATACAGGGTAGGATTCAAAAGTATTGAGCCTTCGTTCAAAAAGAGATATATTGATCGGTACAACTAACTCATGGCCGTAACCAGACCTATGTTTCGAATTTAGTTTTACCAAACATTCTTTGAAATATTTATATGGTCTATCAAATTTGGTTTCATGTGTATTCTCTATTGATTTTTGTTACAATAGATTACCTAAATGGAAACAGGGGATGTTCTTACAAAACGCCATATTGTTACATAATAAATGAATTTCTCAATAACTACCATAAACACGCATTGAGTTTGTACAATTTTTCTGTCATACTAATTTCATTTCAAAAATAAAATTGAAATAATATTAACAATATTATTTTTGTCACAAAAAAAAAGAAAAAAAAATTAAATAAGAGAAATCATTTCTTTGGAGGAAACATTTCGGAGGGTGTTTGAACCCTATAAACCACCCCCTTGCGTATGCAAAGGGGAACCCCTGGCCCTGAACTAACTAATGGTTTTCAAAATAGGCGCCACCTGCATCAATGCACTTTTGTAGGCAGCTTTTCAGGACTCAGAAGTATCCCTGAAGTCCTATTCCATGATTTCTGCAAGTGATGCCTTGACATTTGAACGTTTTCCTTTCAGCGGTGATTTTAAGTGCGGAAACAAGAAGTCAGGGGGCGACAAGTACGGACTGTTGGGAGACGGGCACCATTGTTTCTGTTCTTCAGTCGAAACACCCGACACAGTTCTCGCGCAGACTTTCCGCATGTGCAACTCTTCGGTAACAATGCGTTGCATCGTTGTCTCTACATGAAATACACCGCCAGCTCAGTCATTTCTAGCCGAGGACTGCAGTTTCGTGCTTATTAGCACTCATCAGCCCGGCATAGGAAAGTGACTGAGCTGTAGATGGAAAAACATCTTAAGGAAGCCAAGAGTGCCAAACTGGTAGCTAATATAGAATTAGCACAGACCAGACGAGTGACCGAAGCAATGGTTCGGTTCAACTCGAAGATTGAAGGCAAGGCATGGTATATTCAGTAAATTACTGCCCATTAGCGGTGTACCGCGGTGTATTTCATGTATTTCTGCTTTAGCCCTGGTTAATGGGCGGTAATTTACTGAATATATCATGCCTTGCCATCAATTTTCGAGTTGAACCGAACCATTGCTTCGGTCACTCGGCTGGTCTGTGCTAATTCTACATTAGCTACCAGTTTGTTTGGCCCTCTTGGCTTCCATAAGAGGTTTTCCATCTCCAGCTCAGTCACTTTCCTATGCCGAGCCTATGAGTGCTAATAAGCACGAAACTGCAGTCCTCGGCTGGAAATGACTGAGCTGGCGGTGTATTTCATGCATTTCTGCTTTAGCTCTGGCTATTGGGCGGTAATTTACTGAATATACCTTTGTCTTTGATTAGTCCAGGGCTTCTGCTACTTGGTAGAGACTTAAACGCCGATTCGTGTTCAAAAATCCACCCATTCGCTGCAGATTCACTTCAGTGCGGGTCGACGACGGGCGTCCAGACCGGGTTTCATCAGTCACCTCTACCCGGCCAGATGCCACTTTTTAACTTGCAGATAGGACAGACACTCAAACGCCTGCTGAAGCATTGCGAGAGTTTTGAAAGAAGTCTTGCCCAACTGAAAGCCAAATTTGATCACGTAACGCTGCTCTAACGAACTTTCCATATCGCCGTTTCACGCACCACCTTATAGGGGTCAATTAAGGCCGATGCTACCGCTTCGAACGCTTTGTGGCAACTGACCAGCGTTGCGCTGTGAAGCCAACAACCCCCACTACCGTCGCACAGTGGGGCGAAAACGCCGAAAAAAGCTTATAAATGGGTTTTTTTTTCCTATACTAAACCAATTGATTATTAATAAATTTGCACAGGCCTACCTCTTAGGCAATCAGAACTGGAAATTTAGTTCCCTTCGTCCACTACAAAGCTGAAGGGAGCCTTTAGAAAGTTGAAGCACCATGCGTGCGGGAATTTACAAAAATTGCTTTTAAGCAGTCTAGATTTTTTTTTTCTTATTAAAGGTGGGTATATTTAATTTCTCTCGTGTCCAACGATAGTGATAGGACGAAAAAAATGAGTAATCGAATTCTCAAACCGAGAATCGGTTCTGATCAGCACCAAAATCTTCGGAATTCAATGTTATTTTTTTCAAAGCACTCTACAAAAAAATGTCCTCTTAGAAATTAATATATGTTAATGAGTCATAAATGCTCTGTAAAAAGACCTTAAAAAGGAATTAGCTGCTTAAGCCTGCGAACTTTGGACCCTGAGCCTAAACAAATCGAGAAAAATCCATTATAACATGCCTGTGTAAACAAACAAGCGAGAGAGGTTTAAAAACACTTTTATGCGCTTTTTGGCGTTTTCGCCCCACTGTGCGTCGCTCTCAAGCGAGCGTGCTTCAGGGTGTGCAAGCGTCAGCATAACGTGAAGCTCATTACGTTTGAATCCTACCTTGTAGTTTTTGTGTTCCAATACTATCTTTTTAAGAAATAAATTATCTAAAAGAGTAACAAATTTACAAATAATACTATAAATTCCCTGACGGTTGAGGAAATTTCGAATTTCTCACAAAATAAAGAAATTTTGAGAGTTCTATAATTTTTAAGAAGAAAAATTATTTTAAACCATTGACTTAGAATGATTGATAGTTAAATGAACCAATAAAATATAATCAGCACTTTTATATTGTTTGAAAGTACACACTACACTCCAGGGTCCTCCTTAGCTATTATTGCACCTGGTTCAACCGGACGGAAAGCGACAAGACAGTTTGTTTTTGATCAAGACCAGAAAACTTAGGAACTTTGTGCCACAACAGATAATGTGCACCAATCTCCATTAGGGTACACGGAGGATCTTCTACCTGCAGACATCCATCCCGCCGCTCTCTAGTTGTAGTTCAACGACTCATGAAGTAGACCCTCCATAAAAACGGGCTATCCCTTTTAATCACTTTTCTTTTTTCCGAAAATCGTCACTCTCTCTATTCAACGATATATTTTTAGAATTAAAAGTGATCCATAATATAATTATGCTGTAAATAAATTACTTAAACTGTTTATTATGATTTGCTGTCTCGCCTAAAATTATAACATGACATAAATATGTAAACATTAAACATGTGTTATGTATATGACGGCAACAGAATTTAGATTACGTCAAATTTGAAAACCCGCAGTAGAGAAGTAGAAGATTTGGAGTACGCTTGTGCAAAAGGATAACTTCATTAGTGGTCATAACAATTGATATCGGACTATACAGCTTATTTAAAAATGTAATAGTTATAAAAGGTCAAGAATTATAAATTTTTTTAATGAATATGCTCAGTTTCGTCACCCTGTACTACAGACAGGGGTGCCCCAAACTTAATTTTTAGGAAGGGCAGGAATTCATAATTTGCCGAATAGAACTTCAAATTGTCACAAATGATAAAATACAGGTATGCACACATAAGTACATCTAATGAAAAAGAAACATTTGAGCATTTAAAAATTGCAATGTTGCAATTCTATCCCGAAACTTGCAGAATAAGGAAATTTTGTGGAGGTCACAGTGACTTCCCGCGACCCCTTATTTGGGCGCGGGAAAACCCTGGCTACATATTTGTATCACATTTCATCGACCTTTCAGTGAACTTGAAACTTTTCCCGCTTCTTAAGTACTTAATCCGTGCAATAGCAAAAAAAATCTTCCCGCCCTTCATTCTATTAGGGTCGTCGAAACTCTCCGGGGGCTTGGATAATAATGAATCTGGCATAAGAATTCATTCATTTGTGAATGTACCTCCGAGAAGCGAAAAGATTTTCCCCTTTTCCCTATAGGCTAATCATTTTCGTGATAAAGGAAGACTTCTCTTGCCAGCGACTTGTTCGTTTATTTTTTTGGCGATTGAAATCTTCTTGTAAGTAAGGACAAGTTTTTTCGTTTTACTGTTCATTTCGGATACGTTACGCATGCTTGATATATATGCAGTAGCGTTTGCGACACGAGTGTCATACAAGGCAAGTGAACGTGAATATATTTTTACGATTTTTATAAACAAATGATTTCTGTGTGGTGTAGTGAAAGTTTAATTTGCTAATATGCATTAAAAGGCACTTATAAATTATGAAAGCATTTTGTGTAAAATTTGCTCTGTACGAGAGGGTATGTAACCGCACCCTCTCCGCAATATTGTACTTTATTTTTGTTGAAATTTTGATAGATTAAATGCGGTAAAAGCACTTATTTTCGTTAGCCCATCGCTATCGCGAAAATTTCAGCCTCGCGACATATTTTTTTCTTTAACTTTCATTTCAATTCCGATGAGATTCGCGAAATTTTCTGTTCGCAAAGAAAAAAAAAAGATTTTTTAATTTTTTCCAAAAAAAAAAAAAATGCATCACTGGACAGTAAGTGGTTTTATAGTTTATGTGAAATATATTAAAGGAAAATTTTCAGATTTGAAGTATTTATATTTTTTATAAACTCTTATATTCATTCTGGTGTCGCCTGTAGTGGACGGCCCGCAGTGACGCTAATGTGTGTACTTGTGGAGGACTTATTATTTTTGCATATTCAGTCGAATTTGCATGTAATTTTATTTTAGCCTGAAAAGCTTAGCCACCGAGTGAGTGGCAACAGCAAAAACATTTATTTATAAGCGAGTCGCTTATTTGCTAGATTCTGAAACCTACTTGCATGCCTGCTAGTGGCAGGATGTACGACGTCTATGTTTTTAACTTGTAAATAAGTATTTTATGTTATATTCAAGTATTCTTTATATGTTCTCATGTTCGCGGCCAAATCGACCTCGCGACATACTGTATATTTATAAATGATACGCACACACTTTTTTTTTTTTAAATCTTTTTAGACAACTGTAGACAGCTAGACGCACAATATATTTATTTCGTGAAACTTATCTCGCATTCTGCTATATATTAAAAAAAAAAAAAATTTGGTACATTAAAAAATACAATGGCAATGTAACGAGACCGTTTACGCAACGAAAGGGTTTGCGCGTTCTCTCATCTCTCACAAGTGTTTTCATTTTTTTTTTTCCATCAATAAAAACTCGATGCTTGAAAAGTCGACTTTTACATGATCGCGAGTCCCTCGGCGATGAAAAATGACGTCATAGTCACGTCACTACTACGTCAGCAGTGAGGTCCCCTGTTCCCATAATGCAAGATATCTCCGCAGTCATATTGTTTCCCACTTAAATAATTGTTTTTCCGTCTTTTGTTAAGATTGCAATTAACATATGATCCTTCAGTTGTGGACGGAAGTATTCACATGGTTATTTACAGAGTCAATGTCGCACGACGTAGCAATTGCAAAATAAGAGTTCACTTAGCGTCGAGAGTACCGTTCACACAGTTCATATAACGCGACACTAAGTCGAATTCATGCGAGGGGGGGGGGTGCGCCAGCACTATTAGATTTAGTTCATATGCTGCGCGGTGACTCGTGTGTCTGCGCGTTACTCTGTCCATATTGTCTTGTGCCGGTGATGTGCTCCACATAAATAAAACGCAACCACAATACAAAACAAGTAAAGGTGTACTTTCTCATCAGATTTACTTCAGCAGAAACGCATAATGCACTTGTGAGAACATTTGTTTATTGTAGAGGAATGTGGGGCAAAGTGAAATGGTAAATTATTTCACTTAGTTTGCAGTACGGTCTGTCTGAGAATAGCGTAACTATGTTGCGAAACATGCAGTTGATTCAAATTAGAAAATAATTACCCTTAAAGAGCAAAGTATTTGATAATACAAGTGCAAGTAATTTCAAAATTTTGATACTCATTTTGTTATTATTTTGTAATCTGTCAGAAAAAATTTGTGATCATAATTTAGATGTTAAATATTTTAGCTAATTAACCCTTTGCACTTTACTTTTTAACATCCTTTTCCGTTATGCGTGTCTCTAGTTAAATTTGGACAATTTTTTAATCGGATGAGACAGTTGTGTGCCCGAAAAAGTTTTATTAATAAAGCCTGATCGCGAAAAGTTGACCCTCCCCTCCGCCTTGTTTCAGAAGAGACCCTTTTCTTGAAAGGGCGGTGCAGAGAGGAAAGTTGAAGATCGGAATTAATTGCATCATTGGCTTTAGAGCGTAAGTACGACACCTTGAAATTGAAGAAATTAATCAAAGAGGTGCAACATTTTAATTTTGAGCGGTCAAGGTTAGAGCCGCCATGTATACAGGCCGACGCATCAGCTTAAATTTAGCCGTTTTGAATCGGATTTTTCATTGTTGAGGGGCTAGGGTTACCACAGCAAAGTTTTGGATTTCGTAAAATTATCAAAAAATAATATTTTATTTTATTAACAATTCACGTGCCGCTAATAATTGCTCAGAGTGAACAATCACCAAACGCGATTACACGCCAGAAAAGAGAACCACTCAAACATGTGCTCCGATACAAAATGGCTAATCTTAAATTGATGCGTCGGCTCGTATATATAGGGGCCTTAGTCAAGGTAAATATCTCACTAGCGCGTTCATAACGCACTTTTCGACCCGGTAAATCCTCGCTCTGGCTCCACAAAAAAAAAAAAAAAAAAAAAAAAAAAAACGATTGAAAAATTCCCCGTTTCCTTGTAAAAAGAGGTTCTCCCATTGTACCAGAGAAAGCGGTTTTTACTCAGCATCCTTAGCGGCTAGTAGACGAACTTGTTTCGCGTAATGCATTCTGGGTAAAAACACCGCTTTCACTCCAGAAACTAGCAGGAGTAGAAAGATTCCACATAAACCCCGCAAATAACCGGAATGCGGTGAATAGCAGGTTTTTTCCGGAGTCGAAAGTGTCCATGGAAACGGACCTAATAGGTAACATCCTACGTTAGTGGGTGGGTCTTGAAAGGTTTAACCTCTTTCAGCAGCCATTGGTCAAAGAAAACAACGCCTCCTATAACTAATTTCAATTGAAAATTGGCGAGAGTAGGGTTGCAATAAAGAATGCGAAGCTTGTCATTTTTACATCTTCGCCAATTCAATGCGGTTATTGCTTAAACTTAAACCTTTCAGGTCTACATAATCACATAACTAAAAATATACTAGGAGTACATTTGTTTTTTTCACATCGCAAAATGTAGCTAAACTCCAAAACATGGCACATGTTCTTTCTTCCTTCTCTACATTTTCTCAAATGATTGACACGGGTCATTTGTTCGCGGTTGGACTAAACCTTAGATCAGAAAGTAAAATGGAGGGCTCAAGTCCAATCATTGGCTTAGCAAAAGCTGACCCAAACAAAGACTCCAAGTCACGTGACTCAACAACGACGAATGGTTGGTATGTTTTGCGTGAAACAAGCAAAAGAACCCTCATTTCTTCAAATGCTTTACTTTAAAATGTATCATGTAACTTAGGGTCATGGCTTCACGAATGAAAGTCTTCATTCCCTTCATTTTATCTCTTCTCAATGGACTAAACCCGTTTCCAAAAGTTTTTGGATTTGAGTGGCGAGAGCGATAAACTTAAACCATACCACGAGTGCAAACAGGAGTCTACGTTCAGCTGCGAATAACTTCAGCGAGCAACAAAATGGCAGGCATGGTCAGTCTGGTAAAAACGGAAACTTTTGGCTGAGAGTACCTGAGGGCCAGTCACCGGTTCTCCAAAATAAGAAGTGACAAGTGTGAGTTTTAAATATCGAACGAACGAAATTGCTTCAGCCCTTCTTGCCGTCCTTCGTGAAAACTTTATCCTCCGGTTTCCACACCAATAAAGTTCCCTGGCTTTGTTGCTAAGCGACGCGGACCCTTGATGGATGTTTTTCGAAATTCTCGAACAACAAAATCCGCCCTTGACGCGCTGTTTTCCGACAGCTTTTTGGCGAATTTAAATTCATTTCCTGGGGTAAATTTATTAGTTTTGAACGTAAGCCGACCGTGATTTGAGGTAAGACGCATTCGTTAATACCCGTCGACCGAAAAAGAAGAAATTATTTAATTGTTTGACGTTGAAGTGCTTAGGTTAGGACTTCCCTGTAAACTGCACTTGATACACTCTGTCCGTTTACTGGAAAAGATGCATTGTTTGATATTTAACGGTATAGTTTGACTCTGATAAGGTGATTTCCGATCGGCCGAGGCTTAAACGGTTCCATTTTCTGAAATAAGGGAGTGGAAAACCAGTTTGTGTCGATTACACTAGTCTACAAAAAAAAAAAAAAAAAAAAAAAAAAAAACTTTTTTTTTGTTACACGGAGAAAAATACTTGATCTTAAAGTAAAATGATGCGCTGAATTCAAATATGCAAACAGATTTCTTGTAACACTAGACAGAAGTTTGAAAGAAATGCGCAAATTCACATGCATGACTCACACTAAGATAATGATCAAAAACTTAGCTATTGTTCTTTTTTTTTCTGTACTAGACATCAGGAACATCCCTCTTAAGTGTCTAGCATTAATCAGCAAGAATTTATTCACTTTGAGAATGTAGGCCTCTCTAAAGATGCGATTTTTTAGCTTTACTTCAATAGTACGTAGAAATTTTGGTTTTTAATATTCAATTTCAGCACTAGTGTTAGAAAGTCTTAAAAATGTTCTTAAAAGCACCTAATTTAATATGGAAGGCTTTCAGAATAACAGATCCAGCCTTATTTTTTTTTTTAATTTCTTCTTGCCATTGCTATCTTATTTGCATAGGAGAAAACAGCATTGTATTAATAAAATTTAACAGTTTATAAAACTTGTTTAATTTAATTTTAGGCAAGAAATAATTGTCCCATGATATGTGTTATTTTATCTAAAAAAGACTTACAAATCTCCATATGTTTCATTCATATCGATTGAATATGCTAGTGATACCAAAGGCAACGTGTTTCAATCATGCAATAGTGTAGCTTTTAAATAGTTTCGAAAGAGTTAATACAAAGTCTCATCTGTTTGATACTAAATACAAACATATCCATTAAAGAGTCAATACTATTTCAGTATACTAAATCATGTTCCTTAGAGTGAAATCTATGAATTCTTTAAGTTTGCATTCAAATTTAAAAGCACAGAAAATGATTCAATTCATTTAGCGTAAACCACAAAACTGGAATGCCATTAAGACTGACTACCATGTTACCACTGCAGTACCAGTAAACTTGACTATCTATCTCCCCATTTCTTGGCTTTATGACAAAAATTCAGTGGTTCATTTAGAGTTTTTATCATTACGCAATATAGGAAAACACCGGGAAACATAAATCACTTAAAACCTATGATTACACAAAAACTGTGGGTGATGGAAAAATTCTGATTAAATATTTGAAATCAGCGTCAAAAATTACCCGAGAAAAACCATAAATTTTTCATGTAACAAAGTCTTTGTTTACCAGTCTATTAGTTTTTATCATTACGTGTTATAACGGAAAAAATGGGGAAAATAAAGAAATTAAAACCTATGATTACACAAAAACTGTGGATGATGGGAAAATTCTGATTAAATATTTGAAATCAACGTCTAAAATTACCCAAGAAAAACCATAAATGTTTCATTTAACAAAGTCTTTGTTTACCAGTCTTTGTTTACCAGTTTTTATCATTAGGTGTTATAGGAAAACATGGGGAAAATAAAGAAATTAACCCTAGAGAAATCGCGCTTCGGTCGATTCCCCGCCCGTTGTCAGATATTTCCCTCTATCCCACCATCCCTTATTCTAATAATGGGGCCCATCTGTGCAGCTGAAGGTCACACTCTCCCCAGCCCACACACTTAGTTCTGAGAATTTTCTTCGGTATTTCAAGGTTGCATAGCTTTTGTAAATGTATGTTGGTCATTTAGACCAATAGCGCGCCATCCTAGTCAGATGTCATTTTCTCCCCGGCACTTCTTTTCTTCTGCTTTCGTCTCACGGATCGCTACGGCGGGGAAAAGACCGAAGCGCGAACACTAGCGTAACAAAAGGAAACGCGACTTCTCTAGGGTTAAAACCTATGATTATACAAAAATTGTGGGTGATGGAAAAAAATTAAGTAGATATTTGAAATCAGCGTTAAAAACTACCCTAGAAACACTATAAATGTTTCATGTAACAAAACCTTTGTTTACCAGACTACAGGATTCCAAGCGTGTCATTCTTCTCACCTTTTCTCCGACAACATCCCACCATTGGGGGCGAAGTAAAAGTGGTAGGGTCTTGTACAGCCATACTTACTTTCCTTGGGGAGGGGGTACGAGCCTTAAAAAGAGCGAAACTTCAGTTCTTTGGTGCTATTACGCGCTGTTCGATTTTTGCTTGAAATACTGTCGTCAATTTTCTTTGTTTTGTACAACCTAAATGAATTTCTCGCACTCAAATTATGCTAAATTTTGTAGCATTCAAACCAGTACGTGTATTAATGATGGACTGTTTCCTAGCTCTAAAATAAGTAATATGATATTGCAGTTTCATACACTTCCGCTCGATTTAGATTACATGTAACCCTGGAAGCACACGGTACTTGATGTACACGACTTTCGAACAATACGGATACCTTCCCTTGAATTACACGGTTTCAAACTGGACGATTTCTTTTCAAAAAGAATAAAATGCTTTTTTTTTTTAATGTTATATATAAAACGATTTCCGAATAGAGGCTGTTCATAAATGATGCCACAATTCTATGTTTCAAAAACAATAAATTAAAAAGAAAGAAAGTTTCTGCACTGAAAATTTTGAATCTGTATGTTAAAATTTTACAATCAATCCTCGCAAATCTTAACTCTTGTTATAAAACTCATAAATGAAAATCCCAAACCATATATCATTCTGATGGAATCGGAAAACCACTCGTTCTCTAACCAACCATTCTAAACTAACTCCAACAAACATCTGGCAAACATCATCATCGGTGCCAGAAACGTAAAATGAAAGCTCGAAATGGAGAAAGAGCTGCGGAAAAAAGGATTAAATTGAAGGCTTGGTAATCAAACTCAACGAAGCAAATAAAAGTGGCCTTTTTATTAGGGGGCATTAAAACGAGAGCTATGATTACGTCTGCTACAGATGAAGTTGTAGTTCTTTTTTTCAACACTTGCGCTGTACTTAACACATTTCTTTCTTTCGGTTTTCTTCTGGGCGTTTGAGGGACATATATTGTTTTTTATGGTTTGGTACTTTTTTGTGTAGCAATTAAAAATTTTAAATTTCTAAAAAGGATGTGATTTTTTACTGGAAACTTTTAATTTGTGCCTTTAGAGTGAGAAAAAAAATCACTTGCGAGCTAATTTTGTACATTTTTATCGGTTTGGTTTTATCTAAGTGGCCTGATCCGAAAAAAACCTTGAATTTAGACTGATGACATTACATATACTAAATTACATAATAAATCTGTACTATTCAGCTTTTAAATATTATAAATTATTCTAAACTAAATTTAAGCTTTACTCAAACCAATTATAGTTGAAACTCGGAAATCCATATATCCGAAGTCCGGCCTGCTAAAATCAGAACATTTCCCAATTTTTAGTTTTCTTAAATTTTAAACATACTACTCCATCCAATTTCCACATTTTGCAAGAAATGCAGTTAAACTCATTAAACAAAACCAAAATCTAAATAATGGTATAGAAAATGGTTTTATGAGTGATCAGGAAATGACGTAAACCCAACCGTGTAAAACAGTTCAAAAATTACTGAAATGCTTTTTAAATACCACCATGGAAAATACGTTGTTTGTTTTCTAGTTTTTATTGGAGTTATTTTTAAATGGATAATAAATTTAATATTTTTTCTGTGTATTTTAATTTATTGAGTTCTAATGTGTATATTTAATTTCACTGAAAGTGTTTTAACGCAATATTCCTATAATTTTGTTTCACTAAACTTTATCGTCAATTACTTTCATTGCGGTAAAGTTTGCTTCTCTTAAATGTCACTACCGGTAATTTTTTTTAAATAATAGCTCCAAAAATTTGAAAACTCTACAATCTGAAATCTCGACGGTCTCCCAGATTCCGGATTTTCGAGGTTTAACTGTAATGGGTTGTTATAAAAAAAAAAGTCTCTAACTTTTTTCTTGAAAGGTGTCCACAAACCTTTTTTATCTTTATATTATGTTTTCTGTTATGCAATCATTTGTGTATATATTTAACTGTTATGCTTCAATAAAGTATATTTTTATTTTCAGGTAAGTGTTGATGTTCGGCCTTTTTTAAGTCATTGAAATAATTGTTGCTCAAAGATGTTCCTATGTAAGTATTTTGTTAAGTATCGAGTTCAATTGCAAAGTATATATAAAGCGTAAATTTTTATTGAATGTGTTTACATCCGTATTGAAATAATTCCTTATCATTGTCTTCAGCTCGTAATTCAGTAAAACATAAGGAACTGTTTTTGTCACTGTTGACTTATTTCCTTTTTCAGCTATTTATTAGCACCCAGAGTTTAAACATTGTTACTTCGCTATATTGTTATATTTATTTAATTGCTTACTCGGTAAATAATTTTTACCAAGGAAAGTTAGTTTTTTTTCTATGTCAAGTAAAGCCCCTCTAGCGAAGTTTGGTTTTGATTTGAAAACAAACAGACCGCTTTAATTCGGAAAGAGAAATCACTCTTTTGGCCACGCATTGTATATAGAGATGTCTCATAGAAGCACTTTCAATTCCCTCGGCAAAACTAAATCCAGATTGCAGTTTTTGCATCGGAGAGAGCCCAAGTGCCTCCATCTGGTGGGAAGCGTCAAATTATCTGTGGCATTGACATCCGCGACTTAATAGTGGGATATATATGAAAGACTGGATGCCGTATCGAGGAATCGTACTAAGTGTGCTAAAAGCAAAAGAGCCTAACGCAGCCCATTAGAAAGAAAAAAAAAAGTTTCATAGAAATTGTAATGGCTTATCTTAATAGTTTCCTATTGCTACATTAATAATCAATTAATTAGTAGATACATCTTTACGAACAGGAGGCACAAAATAAAGGAGCTTTTTCCGTAAAGCATTAACATTATAAAGATTCAGACTTCATTTAATTAATTAGTTTCTTTCTTTTTTTTTTTTTTTTTTTTTTTGCGAAATATAATTTTAAATATTTTTCATGCGCTTCTTCGTGCTTGATAAATACAATGAGTTAACTCATGGTAGCACAAGTATATCACTAAATTTTCCTGGAATTGCCTTGGCTAAAAGTTCACTTACCTCTTGGTTACAAAATTAGATTAAGAAAAGTGTTGTCAAAACAAGAGTAGAAAAGTTTACCAACCATTTCATCAATCAAATGTTTTTCTAAAACTTTTCCCCAGACCTGAAATCTGTCGGGATATTGTCCGATATATAAATTTGTACCTTGTTACAGGGGAGAACTTTTTGCTTTGCTTTGGAAAAACTTAACATTTTTCTTGTAAGGAAGCCTCGTTCTTTCCCCCCACGTCCTTCCCAGACACGATTGCAGGTTTGCCACGAGTGGACTTATTTTAATTAAAAGCCTAAGTGATTCTCTGTTTTTTTCCCCCCAGATAGTTTGCTTTTCTTTCTTTTTCTTAACAGTTGAGATGACCGTGATAAATGTGTTGTAGCATTAAATATATCTTCCAATTATTGTTTACCAAATGAAATAAACATTAAGCATAATTTGTTGAACTATAAGAAAAGTCACCTTTAGGGTCGTTTTTACTAACAACTAATAACTTATCGCACCCTTAATAGTATATAGTCAATTCTGGTTAATCGGACCTCTTTGGGACGGGATCATTTTGGTCTTAATTTTTGACTTGTACGATTGCATGAACAGGACTACTGAAAAAAAAAAAAAGACTAAAAGCCATAAAAACTTATGAATGCGATTATTATTTTAAAAGGGCATAATAATAATAAAGAACACTTTTTTAAAAAGCTTTACAGTTACTGCTAAAAAAACCGGATCATTTAATCAATGCGATTATTATTTTAGAAAGGTATGGTAATAAAGTACACAATTTTTAAATAATCTTTAGAGTTGCTACTAAAAACCAGATAAATTAACAAATACTATTATTATTTTAGTAAAAGGGTTGTTCTGTTTAGAAATTCAGACAATTTGTGGTCATCCACTCAAAAAATTTTCTAAGTTTGTCATCAATTTCAAATCACAAAAAGAAAATAAAATTCATACGAAGAGAAAAAAATTTTGCGAAATCTTCACAAAAAAAAACATCATAGCGATTTATTTTGTTTAAAACAGCATTAGAACTGAGCAAGCAGCAGTAAGAATTGCCAGCTAGTGTTCACTTATCGCACGAAGATGAACATTTTATTTTAACTTATTTTGTGTGTACTCTCATGTAGTACATATATTTAACTCCTTTAGTTGAGGTTGTGATTCTCAGTTCTTATTGAAATGCAGCACATTTATTTACAATATTTGCAAATAAATCGTTAAAACTGTAAAAATATCCCTAACAATTAAGCAAATGTCATAAAGCACCGTAAGTACAATACAAGCATATGTACTTGTATTCTGCTGTGAGAAGGTAAATGATAGTATTTGCCAGGGTTGTAAGAGTTTCGGCCAGTGGTGGTTTTAACCATGGATAAAACCGGTTTAAACCGGCCGGGATAAAATCAGTTTTATCCAGTTTTGGCCACTTAGATGATTATCAAATTTTAAATGAAAACCAAATATAATTTATTAAAAAGAAATAAAAAACAAACCATAATCAATCATCTTTCATTATTTATCTAGTATGTTTTACAGTTTGTAGAAATTACAGCATGTTTAGAAGATAAGGTTTACATGAAAAATATGCAGTAACATTAAAGAAATAATAGAGTGAAACATTGTAAGTTGATAGATTTTAATCCTCACACACAAATGTACTAAGTCTTTGAAAGTATTTCAAGTAATTTTGAAGAATTAATGAGAGAAAAAAAAACTTTTTTAGAAACATATATAGGCATTTTTTTAAAAACAAAACTAAAGGTATAGGGGGAAACACTTTTGAAAATTAAAGAGCAACACTACTGAAAAGTTACTATATTTATGTTACAGGCTGTTTTGTATTCCTTATGTCTTTTGTTTTAGTTGTGAGCAATTTCAGTTATTAATTTTGAAAAAAGTTGAAATTTGTTCACTACTATTGTTATAATAATGTAAATTACTTCTCTAATATTATATTTAACTAAAATTGCTGTGCTTGATTAAAAAACTTCCGACGAACAGATTTATTAGTTGCAAAACACACCTCTCACATACATTCAAATTAGAAGTTTATTTTCATGTAATTTAGCTTTGGCCAGTTCTATGGTGGTTAAATCCAGTTTTGGCCGGTTTTAACCGTTTTTAGCCAGTGGCCTGGATAAAATCAGTTTTGTCCGGCCAAAACTACAACCCTGGTATCTGCAGAAATAGTTTTTGAGATATATGCAAAACCGCGTTTTGGATTGACTAACAGTAGGGAAAATTTGGAATTTTATGGGTTATTTTTTTGGTGCTTTATTTTCGATGGAAATAAACATGCAAGTTTGTACAATACAGCTTTAGTACAATAAATGACAAAAATGCGAAAAAAAAAAGAATGTAGAAACTGCCCTTTACCTACCCACGGCAGTATTTACTTTCAAATACAATAAAACACTACGACAAAATTACAAAGCTAAACAACTCGGCTATCTTACTCGCTACTGACTGATAATTTAACTTCTTAGTTTTAAAACAACTGTTGTTTATATTCTCGGAAGATATGGCAATGTTTCCGTTCCAATGTTGCCTATTAGGTTTGAAATATCGGTAAGTCCAGCTACATTGAAGATTTCTAGCTAAATTTGGTTCTAAAAATTTGTCGCCAAAAAAAAAAAAAAAAAAAGCCAGCTTGAGAATATCTTGCCAATTTCTCGTAAAGCCCATAAATCCTACAATAACTGATGCTGCGCAGAAAAACCAACTTGGAAGTAAAGCTTTAAATTAAGGTAACTGAGAATTAAGGGAATAAACGCCAAATTTCGTAAGATTTGGAACTAGTTAAGCACTTAAAAACATAAAAATAGCATTGATGTACAAATCGTTTAGTAATATGTATTGATTCTGTCTCTCGTATGCCTTTTCTTTTAAATCCTACGTAATGTTTCAGAAAGTTATATTTTGCCCAGAATTACACTTGAAGGCGCCTGGTTATACATAGGAAATGAAACGACCATTGCGTCCCTTCATTGCCTTAAAAAAACAACAAGTATTCCAGAGACACAGAAGAGTTAGTCAACAAGCTAACGTCTTACGTTGATTTAAAAAAACATAATTAAAATTACAGTAAACTAAAATGTGTCCACTGAAAAAAAGAAAATCATCCTATAAATTTCAGTATTCATCGTCGGGAAGAACAATTACTTGATGAAGGAGTGGAAAATCTCAACCCCTCCGCAGAGATCGATCTTTTCTTCCGCTTCCCCATCCATCACTTCTCCATCTTATCTATTTAATAATTTTGACGGGGATCACATAATTAGCGTGACTGCGGACGTCTCCCGCCCCGCCCCCCTGCCGAGGGCGCCCTTCCCTTCCGGGGCGGCGGGGGTTATTAATGGGTGTGAAGCGAGCGGAACCTCTCCTGTGACGCCCTTTTAATGAGATTTTAGGGCGCAGAAGGGTTTATGATGGAGTCGGCCCTGTCGTTCACCTCAGTGAGCTGGTTACATTTTATGAGGCCTGTTCGCCGTTTGCGTTTGTGCTGATCCCTTGTGGGATCCCCCCCCCCCTCTCCCGCATATTTTTCGTTTTACTTTTTTTTTAAGAAATGATAATCGTCTTCGTCCCTGACCCTGTGAATCAAACTGGAATAATCATCTGTTTCCTGCTGCGCTGTAGAGAATGGATGTTTTGCAAGACTGTCAGTTTCAAGTTTTTCGGGTTTTCCTTCCTGCATTTTTTTAAATTAAGGGTAACTTTAGATCATGAAGATTCAACTTTGCTCCTTTTCATATTTTTAACTTCAAAAGAATCTGTTGAAAGCCCAATACTTTGTTCCGCTGGAAAAGCTATAAAACCAGTTTTATACTTTTTATTCTGAGAAAAAAGTTGAAACACTAAACAGTTTTCCTGAAATTTTACAAGAAAAATTTTTAGCATCCACATTGCCCGTACTTTTTGATGTAAAATCCTATTTTTCTGTAAAAGCTTACGGTAAAAAAACAAGAACTCTGTGGGAAGTTGCGATGGTTAAAAAGAACGAGATAAAAACAGTGGGATTCGAACTACCTTCTCTGTGTTTGCAGACAACGCACTAACCTTTATACTAAATGGGACTCGAGAGGAAAGGGGTAAAGGTGACCCTCTAACCACCTAAATGGAAGGGTGAACATCCGGTTTTCGGCAAAAATGCACGCATTGCAGGAATAGCAGGTTGAAATTTTTCCTTTTACAACTCCAAAATTAAACGAATTGTTTTATTTTGGTTTTGTTGCTTCCATAGAAGCTTTTTGTTTCCTCTCATTTTCAACTCAGTGAAGACAATAAATAAATAAGGCTCTTGTGGCTACTGTTTCCAAACCCGCACCGAATACAAACTCGCGGGAATGAATAATTAGTTCTTTTCTTTTTTTCATTTTAATGTAACTATTGGTATTTTTTAATGGACTACTTTATTTAAAAAAAAAAAAAAAACTTTAAATTTGAGTAACATTTATTTTGTTTTGAACAGTTTCGCGAAAAATGTCGAAAATGAGCCGTGGCATACCTGTAACGGATAAGTAATAACCTTATCCGTGTTTTTGTAAGCTTTTGTGGTTTATAAAAGAGAAAATTCTTTTTTGCTGAAACTTATCCTTTCACCTTTTGCAAAATCATAAATTCGATACATCAAAAATTTAGGTTGCGAATGTGTTTTTTCTCATTCCCACTTATCTCTATCAATTCGTATCTTATTCATAAATATTTGAAAGTTGACAGATATGAATATGGATTGAAATGAAGAAACAAAGAAATATTCTATTACAGATAAGATCTTTTTATTTTTACGTAATTTCAGAGATATCAGTGAATTTCAAGCCTTATAAAATTTTAAATGTTTTTACAATTAAAAAAAAGAAAGAAATATCAGATTTATCACAATTTTTCTTCAAACCAAAGTTCTCCTCGTATCTATTTTGAAGTGTATTTTTTATTCTTTTTGAAAGAAGATTCCAAAACGGACTCTACATTTAACGAGCATTCCCTTGCCTTTAATAAGAACCACGGTTATTTCTTTTCGCCATCAATTTTACTTTTGAAATCTTCTAAACGCTTCAACTTTCCTCAATGATGTCCCCAGTTCCCATATTCCTGATTGCAAAGGTATTGTTTCTTATCCACCAGTTATCTTCGTATCTTAATTACAGCATGGATTGCTTTGCTTCAGAGATCTAAAGTTTTTCCTTTTTCCTCTCTAGCAGTACCCTTCGATGAAATCATAGTTCAGGCATCCCCATAAACAAAAACGAAACCGCCCCTAACAACGATTCCCACGGATTTATCGGTCAATTTGTGGCCCTAATGATATAAAGCCCAGACAGAATTACAGCTTTTTCCCTTTTTTGTGCCTCCTTTTTCCCCACGTAGACAATAACGCTGATTGTAAAATGGCATTGAAGGGTGATAAAGCTATTGAGTGAATGGGTCCTGACCCACTCGTGCGTGACGTAGGTGTCACGTGATGAGCAGCGATTGTCAACTGCACCTAATTGATGACAAGTCGCGCTTTGTGTGATATTAATGTTCATGGTTGTTCTTTTTATGGCTCCTGTCACTTAAACTATGTCATCTGTTAAAGACAGTGAAATAATTTGCATTTTACGTAAATTCATTACTTTGAAGAAACACTGGCAGCAGACCAGAAAGCTGAACTTAAAGTAGATAGATGTCAATATAGATCTGTATGTCAAATTTAGTTTTCCATCTGAAGACATTGCGATGCAGCCTTTTATTAGGATTGCCAGCTTGGCAAATTCATCATTTGAACTGGCAACAAAATCTTTGATCGATACGAAAGTAAACTAACCGATATGGAATACAGATACAGAAGACAATTTAGTCTGAAAAACTCAGCACTGGACATCCCGGCCGAATCCAGAAGACTCGGCCGCGTGTCTGCAGGACGAACCGCCCCGCCCCCGCGAGAAACTTGAGCGTGCATTCGTAATAACCTGGCATTTCTGCTAACTCGGCCACTTTTCAGTCCACATTAGGCCGAGTTTTTGGGGCTCTACTGTATCATGTTCTTCTGTAAGTTATAATTAACCATTTGAAGAATTTTAATGGTAGAAAAAGGTCGGTATAAAAATATAGGGTAGTCTGACTACAGTCAGTGAACACTTAAGCGCAATTTAATTTTTGAGAAATTCTGTTCTGAAAATTTTTTATTTAAAAACGCTAAAAGATTCTATTAAATATGCTTTACCCCTTTATTTACCTCATTATCAGTTACGCAGGAAATATATTTCAGGGAATATTTGCAGGAAATATAAGTTTTTCATTATTATTATTATTACTACAAAATCGCCCGTCAATGTATGGCGGGTGAAAATTGCTTCTACATTTGGACGAAGCCATTGCCTGTTTGATGATATTTTGATAGTTGAAATTTTAACCTCCGGTGGATTAATCCTAAACTCCAGTCGATAGCGTTCATGGTTGACCCCTTTTTCGTTTCTTCATTCTCCTAAAATGAGTCGTACCAGTAAAACAGGACCGGATCCAGTTCAGCCTTGTTAAAATAAAGCATTTCCTTGCATGGCAAACGATGCCGCCGAAAAATATTATCAAACTATCATGCTGTGGCGCGAGTTTTATTGTTGGGGACGTCAGGAGCGTTACTCGATCAGTGTGAATTTGCTATTATATATATATGAGTATTATAACTACGTAAGAGAAAATTAAATTATGTATACAATAAAAATTGCTGTTATTACATCATCCTTGTAATTCATGACGATTGAATGAAATGGTACTTTTGGTACAGTCGGTATACAGGGATTAAAAAAAATATCAGACTTTTAAAAAATTGAAAGAGGTTGGTATATAAATTTAAGTAGTATCAGAAACAAAATCTATAACTCCTTAATTCTTGAGATGGTATAGCAATAAATTCAGCTACAGATGATGAGCTTATACAATAATTTTCTAGATAGAGACAAGTAACTAAACGATGCTGCCTCGATTAGTTAGCATCTAATTTACAATAGGTAGTTGTTTGATAAATTCAAACATAGAACATGAGCCCAAACAATATGTTTTTAAAAAGAGCCAACAACTAAATGATGCTACCTCGAACAAATAGAATTTAACGTAACACCTAGTGCTATCTAGTGTGAATAAAGGGAACTATATGGTTTTAGTATGCACTAGCAAAAATACCCGGCGTTACCCGGGTCAGTAATAGTTATGAGAAACAATCGTTACTTGCCCTTGTTTTCTGTTTTAAGCGAAAGAATTCAAAACAAACCTTTTTGACGTATTTAAAAATCGAGCTTCTTCCTTACTCATAAAACTGAAACAGCAATAAGTATAAAGAACAAAATAGTATTTATTCATTTAGAAACGAAAGCTCGACATTTAAGCGTATTCAGATTTGAAGAATTTCCGAAATATGAAATTAAACTTTACATGCTTAAAAAGATTTATCTGTTAGTACTTTTTTTTTAACATCTAAAACCTTCTCTGTATGGCTATTGATGTACGAACTGTTTTAAAAAATGTAGCAGCCCGTGTTCCCCTTACACTTGCTTCAGTTTTTTTTGGGGGGGAATTTCAATTATTGTGGGGACTTAGTGCGGTTTAAAATGTTACCAACCAAATTTGCGAGAATCATTTTGGGACACCGTCGATAATACTCCCCCCTCTTAATAATTTTTATGAAAGAAATATTGTCGTCAGATGCTGAGATACTTTTGGTCAAAATAAAATGGCGCTAAACGGTTTCATCCGAAATGTTTTTAAAATAAGTAGTAAAATTTTGCGATTGTTTGAAATTGTGCAAAAATAAAAATTTATGGAACTTTTTTTGCTCTTTATGGATTTGCCTTATTTAGTTGCTGGATTATTTTACACAGTAAAAAAAGTTTTTTTAAGCGATTTTTTGATTGCGATACTTTTTTTACATGGTGTAAGCTGAGAAACGAAACATTATTATATAGCCTTTGGCTTCAAAAACAGCGACAGTTGAAAAAACTACTAAATGCATCAGCTACTGAATCTTTCTGCAAAAATTTTGGCGATATTTCTGCTGATTGAATTGAATAGTGAGTAAGTGTCCAATTCGCATAAATAATAAGAAAAAAAAACCGTTAATTTATTTTAAGTTCCGTTTAAATGGAAAATGATCAGCCAAATCCATTTATTTTTAGCCAATCTATATATTATAAGATTATTTTAAGATTTGACTTGAGAAAAGCCTCAAAAAGTCAGACGAAACACAAAAATATTCAACAATACAACAATTCTAGCTATCGACTAGGAGTTGAGATGATACACTAAATAATGAATTGGATTGATGAAAGCCTTCGAACAGGGAACAAAAAAGCTCATAACTCTTTTTTCATACAACTTAGAAACTTCGAACAGATGCTATCTTCAGCAGAAAAATTAGCGCTTTCGATAGACACATAATGTTAATATGTGCACGTTTTTTTCTACCCTCATATTTGGGCATTTGTGCGAAAATTGGAACTAAAATTGGAATAAAAAAGAAACTATGAATTGGATTTTTTTCGAACTGGTCTATAAACCTTCCCAGTACCAAAATGAACAAACGGTGAAAGTTTCCGCCAAATCTGCCGAGTAGTTTCTGAGATCTTAGGGAACAAATTTACCAACATCCATTTATATATATATACTAGTATGTTGTGGCCATTACGAAACTTTCTTCTATATTTTTCTTTTCTTTTTCTGATCCCTCCCCATGCTTGACGAGGAAGCAATATTCCCAACAAAAACAAAATTACACATGCAAAAACTTGACGACCAATGTCTGAATTATTGCAAAAGCAAAGCAAAGAGCGAAAATTGAAAGTTATTTTAAAAGCCTTGCTTGAATTAATTACAAATATTTTATTTGTTATCAAACATAAGATGGCAACAGTTAAAAATTTTAAATCATTGAGATAATATTTCCGATCATTTCCATACAGTTAAAATCACGAGAAATAAGACGACAATCTATTACGATTTATCTTTCTTATTGTTGCATTAATAAAGCTATTTTTATTCGCTAAAAAAATAATGATAATAAAAATAAATCAGCACCTCTTGGCGCGATTGGCGCCAAAATAGAACCAAAGCCTGTTTACATATGGATTCACATATATTCCAAATTTCAACCAGAACGTAGCATTACTTCTTGAGATAGGGCACTCACAATGGAAAAAAAGAACGGGCGATTACGCTACCCCCCTTTTTAGCTGTTGACACCAAAATAAAATCAGCTTTTATGCCCACTAAGGGCTACTTGCCGATAAATTTTTCTTTCATTCCGTACATTATTTCTTGAGATACAGCAGTCACAATTGACGACAAAAAACGTTCTATAGCTCAACCCCCGTTTGAGTTATTGACACCAAAATTGAATCAGCACCTGTTCCTGTTACTAGCAACATATGGACCAAATTTTGTTTGATTCCGCCAGTTACTTCCTGAGGAATAGCAATCACACGTAACTTAAAAAACGTCCTATTGCTCCACCCCCCTTGGATGAATTCGCGCCAAAAACCAATGGGCACAAGTTCACATAGGGGCACATATGTGTACCAAATTTCGTTCGATTTCATGCGGTAGTTTTTGCTGTAGAGCGGCCACAAAAAACTGGTCACACACAGACGTGACACACATACACACACGCACACACATATACACACAGACATTTTCCAAAAATAGTCGAAATGGACTCAGCACACCTCAAAACGTTCGAATCCGTCAAAATTCGAAATTCGAAAATTTGCACGAATCCAATACTTCTTACTACTATTATATATGCGAAAGTTTGTCTGTATGGATGTATGGATGTATGGATGTATGGATGGATGTTTGTTACTCTTTCACGCAAAAACTACTGAATGAATTTTGATGAAACTTTACAATAATATAGCTTATGCATCAGAATAACACATAGGGTAGTTTTCGTCCCATTATGGGGGGCAAAACCCCCCTTAGGGGGGTAATAAAACACAATTTTCGTATAAATTCTCTAATATGGGGATGAAAAAATGCTTGCACATATCAACATTATATGTCGATCGAAAGCTCTGATTTTTCTGCTGAAGATGGCACCTGTTCGAAATTTCTAAGTAGAATAAAAAACGAGTTATGAGCTTTTTAGTTCCATGTTCGAAGGCTTTCCTTAACTCAATACAATATTTAGTGTATCATCTCAACTTCCTGTCGATAACGACTTTTGTTGCACTGTTGACTATCTTTGCTTTTCGTGACTGTTCAAGGCTTTTCTCAAGTCAAATCTTGAAGTAAGATTTTTGCACAAGATTGGCAAATAATACATGGATTTGGATGATTTTTTTCCATTTTAATGCAACTTTGAGGAAATTAATGGTTTTTTATTTATTTGTATTGACTGGGTATTTAATCGATCAGCAGGAATCTAGCCAAACTTTTTTTGTGGAATCATTTCAATAGCTAAGGCATTTGGCATTTTTTTCAACTGTCGCTGTTTTTGAAGCTAAAGACTACGCAATACTGTTTCTCAGTTTTCACCATGTAACCAAATATCGCCATTTCTTTAATATTTCTTCCTTTAAATTTGTTAACACGTAAAATAATTCGCCAACTAATTCGCAAATTCATAAACAGCGCAAAAACTTCCATTACTTTGTCTTTGCACACAATTTCAAACAATTGCCAAATTTTTACTGTTTATTGGAAACATTTCGGGTAGCATCATTGTTGACCCTATTTTGGGACGATTTCTACGGTAAGAAGTTACACATTATACAATAATTTAAATTGCCGGTGTAGCGCTGGATATTATGTATTTGATGAAGATCGGGATTATAAGGGAACTGTTTCACTTTATTTAAGAATAGTTGACCTCACTCGAATTGGATTTTTTGGGAATTACCCAAACTGACTTCTTTACAACTCCTGAACGTTTTCGTGATTTATTTTTTGTGATTTTTGGGTTTCTTCTCAGTTTTGCCAACATTTCATTTACTCCCTTTCCCCCTAATTTTCAGTTTAAATCATACCTTTTGATACATTTAAGGGGGCAGGCAATTTGAAATGTCGGCGAAACTAGAGACAAACAATGTTTTAGTAACTATTTGACCTCTGCCTGTAATGACCATTAACTACTTGAATCAATTGAAAAAAAAACTACATCAACGTGAGCGAAGCCGCGGGCAAAAGCTAGTTCTTCTATATATTAGATATAGAAGAAAGTAAAAATGTAGCCGCGCGCCCGTGATCCCCTTAAACTTGCTTTAGTTATTTTGGAAAATCTCAATTATTGTGGGTTCTAGGTGCGATTTAAAATATTATCAAATTTCGGGAATCGTTTTGGGATACCTTGGATAATGCTCCCCCTCCTTACTTTGTAAAACGGTATGTTACTAATTTTTGTTAAAGATATATTGTCGCCATATGCTAAGATACTTTTGGTTACCATAAAATGGCGCTAAACAATTTCATCCGTAATGTTTCCAAAATAAGTAGTAAAATTTGGCGATGGTTTGAATTTATGCACAAAGTCACATTAATGGAAGTTTTTGTGCTGTTTATGGATTTGCCTAATTTAGTTGCTGGATTATTGTACAGTTAAAAAAGTTTTTAAAGATTCTTTGATTGACGATATTTTGTTTACATGGTGAAAGCTGACAAACATTATTACGTAGTCTTTGACTTCAAAAACCGTGACAGTTGAAAAAACTGCCAAATGCATCCGCTACTGAAATCTTTCTGCATAAATTTTGGCGAGGTTTCTGCTGTTAGATTGGATAATGATTAAAAAATCCAATCAACACAAATAATTAAAAAAACCCATTAATTACACTAAAGTTCCGTTTAAATGAAAAATAATCAACCAAATCTATAGTTATTATTAGCCAATCTTGGGGAAAAAACGTTACTTTAAGATTCGACTTGAGAAAAGCCTCAAATAGTCAGACGAAACACAAAAACATTCAACAATTCTAACTATGAACTGGGAGTTGAGATGATACACTAAATAATGAATTGGGTTGAGGAAAGCCTTCGAACATGGAACAAAAAAAGCCCATAACTCGTTTTTCATACAACTTAGAACTTTCTAACAGACGCCATCTTCAGCAGAAAAATAAGCGCTTTCGATGGACACATAATTTTAATATGTGCACGTATTTTTTAACCGTCATATTGGGGCATTTATGCGAAAATTTGGACAAATTAGAATAAAAAAGGAACTATCAATCGGATTTTTATCGAACTGGTCTACAAACCTCCCCAGTACCAAAAAGAACAAATGGTGAAAGTTTCAGCCAAATCTGCCGGGTAGTTTCTGAGATCTTAGGGAACAAATTTACTAAAGTCCATTTATATATATATATATATATATATATATATATATATATAAGTATCGGTGGCATTCCAATATTTTATTCAATTTTGAATTTAATGGTATTTTAAAGTACCAAGTAAAGTGTTAAACATGTCTTATAGAATAAAACCTAGTCTGATCCGAGCAAAGAAATCTGCACTTGCGCTAGCCATTTCAGTAAAAACATTTTAATTTAACCTTTGTAACCGAAAATTATTCCTAAAATGATGTATTCTCTTTGTATACGTGCGTTGACCAATCAGGTGCCTTCTAGCGTTATTTTACGTACAATAAAAACGAAAATATATTCAGAAAAATTGCTGAAACTTCAGTTGCTGAAAAGAGTAGTAACAACAGTTTACAAGAAAAAAAAGTTCTGTAGTTTCCGTAAAGGTATTACTATATGGCTGACAACAAACCTTTTGTTTTCAACTGAAGTGAACGAGCAACTTCTGCTTTCTGATTTTTGTTGATCAAACTGGGGAAGTTCTTTCGCTCATCCTCCAGTATGGTTTGAAAAGTGCAAATTTGAGTTTTATTTGTTCGATTTTGGAAAAGAATAGCGAATGATTAATGACGCATTCTCTTTCAAGCATACACTGCGAATGGAATAGTTGTTGTGTGAAGGGGAGGGAATGCATGGAATGAAGTTTTTGCCTTCTTTCCGAAAAGAAACGTCAAATTCTTTCACCGTAAAAAATGGGTCCTTTAGTGGCAACATCTTTATTTATATATTTTAAAACTTTTATAGGTATAACTTTTTTTTATGAAATCACTTTGATCTTCTGACTGTAAAACAAATCATCTTACCTTAAGCAAACATATTAAGAAGTTTTTTTAACACAGCCACTTCTTTGCCACCCCATGCATCCTTACTGATGTATCACCTCCTTCTCGATGATATGCAACCGTAATATTTATGGGGAGCTAGTTTATAGGGCATTGTACTACGTTCTGACGAACCTCACATCAGTGCTCGTGGCACTGAAGACCCCCTCCCTCCCCCCGAGTACTCTTGGGCCAAGTACTCGTTAAATATGTGGATCCAAATAAAAGTACTGTAATCGGTCGTTGAGTTGTTACCATGGGTCCAAAAGACTGCAGAAGATGTCTATCCCCTGTAGTCTCGTGATGAAACGGTGGACGTGGCGACAAGTGGCGCCATCTCTTTATAGTTTAGCCAGGTGTCCTCACTCTGTGTTAGGGACAAGGATGACCTACCTACTGGGTGCCTTTTCACATAACATCATCAATTTCATGGCGTTGAAGAGGACGTATGAGAGGACGCCTTGTGATTTTAAACATATTATGTTGATGTAGTTTACTATCCTTAAGGTTTAGAGAGGAGAACCAAATTTATAACGATTGCAACCATTTTATCAGATTTATAATTGATGGTAAAAGACTATGATTGCTGTCGTCACGATTCGACTTCTTTTGCATCTGTTTGTTAATGACCCGAGAGCGTCTTAGCAACTATTATTGTGCTCCGTATGGCGTTTATTACGATTTGTTTTGATACAAAGTACTTACCTTGGGTAAACGAAGGGAGAAATCAGGAAAACTACCAAGCGACTAGAGCGGGGGGAGGGGCATTTCGTAACACCCAGTAAAAAACCGCTCAGAAAAAAGTCACGCACTAACGTGTGTCTTACACCTCTTTTTATACTTTTTATACAAAACTTGAAATAATCCAGAAAACATTACGTGTCCTGATAGCGAAGGTTGGCAATTTTGTTACCATGGCCCTTGTATGTAATAAAATAATGCTGTCGAAAAAAAATTAATATTTTCCGTAAATGTTGCTTCTCAGCCTGAGCATTGTCAACGTGGGAAAACAATCCGTACGAATTCAATACCCTTGGACATCATTAGATTACTTAGAATGCCTATTTTTTAAAAAACAGTAAAAGCAGTGCTGTTAAAATGTAAAGTGGCTAAAGTAATAACTGCACATGTTTCAAGGTTGTAAGGCACCCTTTTATCAATGAATATATGTGTAAACTTCAGAAGTGCTGACTATATTTGATACCGTTCGAATTCGACTTTGTGGTAACTTTTAACGGTATGTTTTCGGTTCATAAGCTTGACACTTGGAAAATTCCTATTCTTGCTTGCAACTTAAGTTGACGGTGACGTCATGACGCGCGGATGGAAAACGTCACACTTACTAGCTACCTGCCCTACGTGCTTCGCGAATAAGAGGAGATAGCCACCTGTCTGTGAGTTGCTATTGGTTGGCGCGCTTGATTCAAATGGATGAAATGCTCCGCAGACGAATTTACCGCTTCGCTGGTAAAATTGAAAATAACAAACGATTGACAAGAATGATGACAGAAAAAAAAAAAGTTACGTATGCGTGGGTTTAACTAACTAACCCGATTTCTAAAGTGAAGAGCGTAGTTTCACCCTAATATCGAACAAGGCGCTAGGAACTCTTTCCTTCGCTCGGCCTCAACTCGTAAGTAAGCTTGCAGTCGAGTGTAGTATATCGGAAGTCTAGAAAAAATGTCGAAAATTTATGTAATTCAGCCTTAATCGACATCATTTTATTTTACGACGAATCTTTGAATGATATGTAATTTGTTGAAAAATCCCAAGGTTGACCAGTTTATAACAAGTTCTAATTCAAAATTATTTTACGTTTTAATAAATTACTAGCTGCGTCGCCGACTTTGCACGGTCTACCTCGAAAATAAAAATTATGTCAAGTGACGCGTGTTCAACAATCACGCTTGGAGAAGAAAAAAAAAATCAGTAAAAATTTTCGGCAGATTCCGGAAAAATAATCAAAGAGGAAACTTTTCAAGCCTCCTGATTACATGAAAAGCCTCAAAACGAAACCCAGAATTTTATCTGTTCTTATTCGAGAAAAAAAATGGCAACAGATCTTTCTTTTCATTGATTTTCTTCACACTACAAATTTCAATTAAAGCATTGTTACGGAAAGTTGAGATGAAGCACTGAATAATGATTTGAAAGGAGGGAAGCCTTCGAAAAATGGGGATTTTATGTCGAATTCTAAGTATCATAATGAATAGTTTTTAATTTACAACTACAGAACTCGAATACGCTACCTTGCGGTGATTTATAAATTGCCGAAAAAGGTAAAACAATGCGTTCCACGTGTTCCATTTTGGGCAACACAAGCAGTTTGTTATTTATTTTTTTTTTATTTGCGTAATTCATTATTAGGAATCGTCATCCGCAACATCGTTACATCAAAAATATCTGCTAAAAAAACTGTGAGTACACATTTTATTTATCTTGTTCTGATCTACACTGGCTCCCAAAAGTGTTCGTACACTTTGAAATTTTTTAGTAAAACGAAAATACCTCGAAACTGAATGCGAATATGAAGTCCAATATTTTTTCACATCATTCTCTTGTTATTCTAAATACAACCCATTGGTTTTTTCAAAATATTGACGAATCTTCTTTTTGAAATGGGTCAGAAAACGAAGAGACAGAGAAATAACACGTCACAAAAGTCATCGTACACTCAAATATTTTCGAATAAATTCATAATTAAAATTATCATATACCATTTTATTAATTTTTTGCATTGTGTTGACCCTTATTCGTCATTTGGCTTTAATTTTTTGTTTATTTATTCCTTAATATTGTGCTTATTACTGTAAAATTGCTGGTATTCGTAAAAAACCGCAAACACCATTAAAAATTTGAATTTTTTTCTCACAGCAGTGGTAAATTGGTTTGAAATATCTCTAAATTAGTTAATTTATTTGTCTGTATAGTAAAGTGCTTGATAAAATGCTTTAAAGAAAGGAATCGGACCGAAAACAAGGTAAGAAAAGGTGAACCGGCAAAGTTGACAAAACGTGATCGGAGATTTAAAGTTAAAAAATTTATGAAAAATACACATTTGAGTGCTGTAAAAGTTTCTGCAGAGTTAAATAAAACATTTTACATTTAATTTTCATCTAAAATTGTTCGCCAAGTTCTCTGATTAGCTGGATTAAATGGGACCTCTTCCCGCAGAAATTTTCTTGGTCGTGCGAAAAACAGACGCCTTACGCTTTTCGTCGCAAAAATCAATGAAACATGCTAAAAACGTTTTAGTATTACGTCTTACTTACAGATAAAAATTAATGTAACATTTTTGGTGAAATTGTTGTATAACTGTAAGTAGAAGAAAAAATTAGGCACTTAATCTTAAGAACTTATTTGGATCAGTTAATTAGGACGGTGGAGGTGTTCTAGTGTGAGGGTGCATATCAGCATCAGGACTTGGTAGTTTGTAATTTTTTGATGAAATAATGAATCATGCTGTTCCTTTAAATATTTTAAAAACCAATTTTGACCTCTTAGTCAATAATTTGGTTATTGGAAACAACTTTGTTTTTTATCAAGATAACGATGAGAAGCACACGGCTTTCAACGTTTGCATCTAGTGCCTCGAAAATTGTCCTAAAGTTTAAAAAATATCCCCTAAATCTCCAGATTTTAACTTAATGTAACATAGTTAGAGTTATCTGGAGGTTAGATTACGAAAATAGGGCTTTAAAACGAAAATAGAGCTAGAAACAATAAGACTCGAAGTATGGTTGAACACTTACTCGGAAATTACGCACAAAAAAGGAAGAAAAAGAATGAAATCTATTCCCAGACGTGTAAAAGGTGTTATGAATACTGTATGATATTCTACTAATTAATAACTTAATGAAACGTTAGATTATTCAATAATATATAGACATTTTATAAAGTGTACGAAGACTTTTGCGAGATAAAATTTCCGGCACTTTTTGGTTTTTGATTTTTAGAAAATTAAGTTTTAATATTTTTTAAAAACTTTTCATGTAGTTTTGTTAAAAATTGATCATAGATCTTATAATTAAATACTTATTCCGAAATATTAATTCTAACCAATGGATTGGGGCCTATTTCGTTGAAAGTCGTAAGTGTACGAAGACTTTTGGGAGCCACTGTATTTATCTTTTTCATATCGATGAAAAAAAGCGGACTTAATAATATTGGCGGACACTAGAGCCATGCTGAAAAATTACTCCTTTTCTTTAACCTAATTCCACATAATTGGTTTGAATAACCTTGTTACTACAGCATCTAACTGAAGTTGACAGTATGCAAACAAATATTCTTGAAAATATTTATCGCAGAACGGATTGAAAAACCCAGAAAGAACGTTAAGAATTTGAACAATAAAAAATAAGAATTTGGAATTTTTATTGCTAAAATAGTGCGCAAACTTTATTGCTCTGCAAAAGCTGTCTTTATCGGTGGAAGAGTTTCGCCAAAAAATCTGTTTAGGGTTATGGTTTTAGTATTGTGTAAAAGAATAATGTATCTTGACAAGATTTCGCTTATCTGTTAAATCATTTCCATGACGAATGAATTAAATGCATAGCATGATTTAAAACAGAACTACCACTACATATTCGTGAGCATTTTGTAGATGATTCACACAGCATAGCATGAGAGAATTTTATCATTTAGTTGAGAAATAGAAACATATGAAACAGTGATAATTAAAATAAACCCGATTCGAAGAAATAGCTCAATTGCATAAATAAAACAATTTGCGCCAGCTAAATAAAAGAACGAAATATCATCTTCCTCTTTTTTTATTCAATCATATAGCTTACGTTCGACGAGCTCAACCGGTAGCGACCGGTCGATTGATCACGTGACAGCTAGTGACGTCAGCTAATGCTAAAGCATTAGAGGTGACATCATTATTTTTACCGGTGAGCTACCGGTCGCTCATCGAACAAAACCAATGTCATAGAAATAAATTATCTAGTATTGAATGTTACTCTTGACAGTCGTAGGGTCACGTATCGTATGTGTACTATGTGACAAAAATGTCAACAAATGCCGGAAATGTCACAAAACTGGACATTAAGTGCTAATGTATAGAAAAAAAAACAGTACAAAATGAAAATGTTGTTCTAAGTGAACCAAAATTTTATGAATATCGAATTCAACATCGTGAAAATGGCTGGTTCAGAATAACTTACTGTGTGTTTTGCATTAATTTTTTACTTTCGTAATACTTTTTGATTTCTCATCACTTTCTACATTTTTCAGAATAACCAAAAGACTTTGAAAAACTTTTCAAAAGAATGAAGAACAAAAAAAAAAAAGAAAAGAAAGAAAGAAAAAAAAAACATACATACGAACAAAAATTTCTGTCGTTTACTAAGCTTAGAAGCAATGTATATGTTACGGCGTGCGTTTGTTTTACCTTTTTCATTCGCCATTAGACATTGACTGCAGCGTCCCCTATAGTTTGTTCGAGTTGCGAATTGATATCTCCGCTAATTATTATCAGAGGATTATGTTAAATAACGAAACATAAAGACGCGAAATTTACGAATCCATCGATACCTGGTTCGATAGTCAGTTTACTGGCGTTCGGGAGAAGTAACTCGGACATAGATAGATAGGCACATACGCTTAGTTTTTAATTATGTAAGATACTTCATTACATTCCACTATTAGAACCTTTGATTGGTCAAATTAAAATTTTTCGTTAATTATAATTGTGCGCAGTTTTAAAATATGTACAAACATATTCGTTGAACATAGCAAACATTTAATGATGGAAGGTGGAACCTTTGAAACGTTTAGTGAGTTTACAAGCATAGTTGACAAATGTTACCTGAATTTCTTTCCATTTGTTTTATTATGAAATTGTCTAGAATAAATTACTACATTAGTTCTAAGACAAATTCTTTTGATAAATAAGTTTTTAAAAGAAATTTGAAAATCTCTAAATGCTTTGCCTATCTTTCGCCTTGTACCCATTTTAATGTCTTCGATTCAACCATTTGAAGTTGCATGCGGCTAAATCCCGGACAGATTCCCATCAGGCACGTACTTCGATTGGATCCCCATTCTCACGTGTTGGCCAATCACCGGCTTTTCGCCGTCTATTACCCAGATTGGGAAAATAGCGTAGTTTAGAGAAGTACTAACGAAACGATGGTGTATAAGGCATGGTTTTCAGAAAGAAAAGCAAAGCTGAAACAAACATGAAATGTTTTTATTGGAGAAATAGATGTGGGCACGATATATTTTAAGTTAAAGCTCTGTTTAAAACTCCACTGCAGTTTTGAATGAAACTAAACAGTGCAGTGCTTTATGTAATTCGTATGAACATAATATCTTTGTATTTATTATATTATCCTTTTTTTTTTAATTATCTACCGTAGTTGAATCTGTGTTTTCACATTAGTAGGAAATCGTAAAAACGACCTTGTGATAGAGACTGATAGTGTTAACCCTTGAACAAAAAGGAGGCGCCACGGCAATTACCAACTAAAGTTTCATTGCTACTCTGCCCCCGTTTACGGGTGGCGTGTGGCACCTCTTAATCCCCAAAGGAGCTTTTCATGACCACTTACGACTCTAGACGCCGTGGATTGAGATATAAGATCTGGTCCGGTTGCGCCCCATTGTCCACATAATTTACCACCCCAAAGCCGCTGAATAGATGCAGAACAGATCTGATCGGTGAAAGGTTGGGATTTAGCTTTACCAAGGTCGCGCTACATGGAGGCCTCCACTGTAAGTTTGACTCGGGTATCGCTGGCATCGTAGCTTTTTTTTTTTTTTTTTTTTTGAAGAGAGGGTGGGGGAGACTTGATCGAGAGTATTCTTTTCCTTTTTTCTCCCGGTTTAGGGCCCGCTGACTTTACAGGGCCCATGAAGCTAATTCATGTGGCCCATTCTCATGCTCAGTGTTACGAATCGAAACCTATGTTCTTGTAGCATTCCAATTAACCTATCACCTTTATTCCGTATTGAGAATTATTGATATAAATTTGGAGCAAATGGTCAGTAATTGGTTTCTAAATACAGATAGAAACTTCGTATTTATAAAATATTTGTGTGATAATGATAACAACAATTCTTAGTCTTTTTTTTTTCCTTTTCCGTGTTTTTCCATGTAAAAATAATTTTACTTTTATATACGTTTAGGCCCGCGAGATTCATCCATTACATGAGATATGGTTTTCGGGTAAAAAAAACAGTGGACACACCACTTGTCTTAGCTAAGATTCAGTTCAGTGTTTTTTTTTTTTTTTTAGTTTTTTTTATTGAACGATACCGAGAGATAAAACTCTTTCAAATGTGGTACCACCGCAACGATGTGATTCATTGAAAGAGTTGTTCAATCGAAAACATGTAAAATCTTTATTATTTGAAACTAGGATGTATATTGAGTATTTATTTGATTTAGTTACATTCAGGAACATTGAAAATTGCGCCCCAAGAAGGAAGCAGTCCCCATACATGCTCTATAGCGGACAAGTCGGGGGAGTGGGCTGGCCATAGAAGAGTCTCAAAAGGACGTAAGAAGTATTTAGCAACTCTAGCTGTATGCAGGCGAGCTTTATCTTGCTGGGAAATTGTTCCTGGTAGGCCATTTAGGAATGGTCCTAGATGTAATTGCAGAATATCATTAACATAACGCTGTCCCGTTAAGGTTCCACGTACCACAAATAGAATGGACCTGCTATCATAGGTTATAGCCACCCTGACCACTATTCCCCTGCGCGGGTAGTGTGTCGTGTAATAGAATGGGTGGAGTGGTACCTTTCTCCAGGGCGCCTCGACATCCGTGCGCGGATACCATCTGACCCCAAAACGATTTGGGATTCGTCACTGAGCACTACCTTTTGCCAATCAGTGACATCCCACATCGCTCTGGCTTCGCACCATTGCAGACGGAGTTGCCATGTTTTGGTCTTAAAGGGAGTACACGAAAAGGTCGCGGTCGCTTGGATTGCAGATTTATTTTCGCAAGACGTTTAGAGATGGGGAACAACTGCTATCCCTTCGTCTGATTGTATGGTGAAAGGAGTCACTGTACGATCTACGAGCGCTTGCCACACGATCCTTCTATCTTCTCTCCTCGTCGTCTTCCCGGTCGCTCCAGATCCGTTTTTTTTTTTTTTAGCAATCACGATTGCTTATTGCTTTCATTTGACTGTCCTTGACGTTACGGTTCCTTTTTCAACTTGGACCAGGGCTGCAGCACCACCGTCCACCGGCGGCGGCGCGGCTGGTCCTGAGCACTGTCCACTGGAATCCACTTTTGCTGGGCGGTGGCGTCCATGTCCTACACACGCATGGTCATATACACTCCCCTACGTGCGCACGCCTTTACACACATACACACATCTACGTGCACACACGTAAGCCTACACACACAACTATACACACGTAACCACCCAGGAGGAGGGATATGCTTGGGGGGGGGGAGCCGTTTCTAGAAACAATAACTCGAATCAGTAGGGTCTTGTCGCAACTCGTGATTGCGAAAAACATAATTTGAATTCAAAGTTTCGGAATTCAAATTAGATTTTTTTTTTTTTTTTTGCATGTAGGTGCCATCTCGTGTCCACTTGTCCACTGCCTCCAACAGTTTCTAACGGAAAACTCCGAACAATTCACATGGGCAGCAACACGGCTCGTCGACCAGCCTGCCATTTTCATGCCGATGATCAAACCTCTCTCAAATTCGCTTAACTGTGGGAAACGTTTTCTAACTCGCCTAGCTGGCATCCTTCACTCATTTAGGTTCTCCAACACTTAACACCTATAAATCTTAAGTTATGCACTGGTTTATATAGCACCTTTTTCCCGATTTCACCGATACCGTGGGTCATGCGCATTGACACCAAACTTGGATCATTTGCATATCAGTTGTCACTCTTCTTATATGCAAAATTTCGCGATTGTATCTTTCGTCTTTCTTGGGGCGCTATTTTCAATTTTCCTGAGTGTATTTTGTAAGATTAGGATCGATTTTTAATTTTAATATTCTTCAGATGCTTAGATGTGTTTTGTGTAATTCAGTTTTTATTTGTGTTTAGGTACTTGATAAGAACTGAAAATAACTTAAGGAAACATATTGGAACTTTTTTAAGTTTTTCGCAAACCAGCAGCAAAATTTAGGAGACAGTGACTGTGAAACACTGATTTAACTTATATCAGGGGTGTTGGTGATCCGAAAATTTAAGGCTGATAACACATTTTAAAACTGAAAAATTATTTTTAAAAAAAGAAAAACTTTTAAGATGTTCTTTTGGTGATTTTTGTGTGCATATTTGACGAGTTTTTTCGGGCGAAGGGGGGGGGGGGATTCGAGCTGCTTCATAGTTTACGAAAATTACACACAGTCTTTAAAAAATTTTACTTGACTCTACTTGCACCTCTGTTATATCAACTTCAAAACTTATATTTTCGGTTATGTCCATAAGTTTAAAAAGAAAATATATTATTGGTAAGGAATCTCATCGAATACTTTTTTTTATTTCTTTACTTGTATCTCAAACAGCAAAAAATTTGCTTTCAGTACTCTAATATTTTTTAAAGAAAGTTTTATAAATCAGAAAAGCTTGTATGTAAAAAAGACACTCATGCTCAAATAACGTTCCGTTTTATCGTACCATATGTTCTCTTCCCACAGCCAAAATAATCGAAAGAAATAAAAAAATATTTATAAGTATGAAAAAAACCTTTTTTGTATCAATTATCCCAAAAATATTCCTTCAATTCCAGCTTCTAAATGCTTCAGCGACGTGCTCATGGGCGCACGTGTTCTCTTTGGATGCCCATTCGCGCGTGCCATCCAATCACAAACTTCCTACCGTTTATGCTTTAGAGCTGCAAAATGGCGGCCATTGCGAAGAACTGCAAATGGAAATTTCCGACTTCTCGAATAAAGACAAACTGGAATGACGTGTGGAAATGTTTTTCTTTCTTTTAAAAGCTAGGGTGAGAAAAAAAAAAGCAGTGTGTCTCTGAAGCGAATCTTATGCTGAAAGTTTAGTTGTCTGATTTCTTCTCCCTCTCTTTAAATACTTCTTTGAAGTTCCGAATGTTAAGTATTCGTTTTAGCTCAGAGATTTCATTGAGATTTTTGTTGCTCTTTCAGAGCAGTTTTTTCAATGTCCTCACTATTTTTATGTGTAATTCCAACAAAGAAAATAAACACAGAATATTTTTGAGTTAATGCTAGAATCTGGCAAGAAACGCTGTTTTACTTTTTCAAATCTGGCATCTTATGTTTCAATTGAAATCGGCTGAATATTACCTAATTATAGCATAATGTACCATTTGCAACTCCAATAAACTATAGGGGGCGCTGCAGCCACTGTCTAATGGCGAATGAAAAAGGTAAAACAAACAAATGCCGTAACTTATAAATTGCTTTGACCCTTAGTGAATGACAGTAATTTTTCATCGTGCTTGTGGAAAGCTTTCTTTCCTATTCTTCTGAAATTACATTACACCACAAACTGTTTGAAGCCTGTAATTTACACCAAAGAAAAAACGTGGAATGGAATGTTTTACCTTTTACTTTAGTATTGTTAATCACCACAAGGTGGCGTATTCGAGCTCTGGAGTTGCGAATAGGAAATAGCTGCTGTCTCAGGCAGCTTGTTAGTAGGCCTGCTGTTGCATCAGTCTTTGAAAAAAAAAAAAAAAAAAAAAGATGAAATAAATGACAAGAAACTCGCATGTATTAATCTACTACGATATTATCTATGTTTGGGGAAGGAAAATGCTCTTTATATCACAGAAGAATCATTTTGCATACTAAAGAACATTGTTGTTTTTTTAATTATTCCTTCGGTACTTATTATTTTTACTTTTTCCCAGGGTTCACCGATATCTATCAGTCGATATATATCACGATATATATCATATATTTATTTTGAAAATATCGTGATATTTTGATATTTTCGATTACGATATTTTCAATGTAAAAATTATATTAATCATAGTAATATTACTCATTTATAATTAAAAGTAACCAAAAAGTTATGTACTATTTTTATGATGTACGCCACTATATACAACACCTATGATGTACGCCATTCTACCACGCTTCGAGTCTTACTGTTTCTAGCTCTATTTTCGTAATATAGCCTCCAGATATCTCTAAATACGTTACATTAAGTTAAAATCTGGAGATTTAGGGGGTATTTTTTAAACTAAGGGACAATTTTCGTGGCACTAGATGCAAATGTTGAAAACCGTGTGCTTCTTATCGTTGTCTTGATAAAAAACAAAGTTGTTTCCAATAACCAAATTTTTGGCTAAGAGTTCAAAAATGGTTTTTAAAATATTTAAAGGAACAGCAGGATTCATTATTTCATCAAAAAATTACAAACTACCAAGTCCTGATGCTGATATGCACCCTCACACTAGAACACCTCCACCGTCCTGATTAACTGATCCAAATAAGTTCTTAAGATTAAGTGCCTAATTTTTTCTTCTACTTACAGTTATACAACAATTTCACCAAAAATGTTGAACTAATTTTTATCTGTAAGTGAAACGTGATTCTAAAACGTTTTTAGCTTATTTATAATTGATTTTGCGACGAAAAGCGTAAGCTTTCTGTTTTTCGCACGACCAAGAAAATTTCTGCGGGAAGAGGTCCCATTTAATCCAGCTAATCAGAGAACTTGGCGAACAATTTTAAGTGAAAATTAAGTGTAATATGTTTCATTTAACTCTGCAGAAACGTTTACAGCACTCAAATGTCTATTTTTCATAATTTTTTTAGCTTTAAATCTTCGATCACGTTTTATCAACTTTGCCGGTTGATCGTTTCTTACCTTGTTTTCGGTCCGATTTCTTTCTTTAAAGCATTTTATCAAGCACTTTACTATGCAAACAAATAAATTAACTAATTTAGAGACATTTCAAACCAATTTACCACTACTGTGGGGAAAAAATTCAAATTTTGAATGGTGTTTACGGTTTTTTACAAATACCAGCCATTTTGCACTAATAAGCACAATATTTAGGAATAAATAAACAAAAAATTAAAGCCAAATGGCTTAAAAGGGTCAACACAATGCAAAAATATTAATAAAACGGCATATGATAATTTTAATCATGAATTTATTCGAAAATACTTGAGTGTACAATGACTTTTGTGGCGTGTTATTTCTCTGTATCTTCGTTTTCTGACCCATTTCAAAAAGAAGATCCGTCAATATTTTGAAAAAACCAATAGGTTGTATTTAGAATGATATAGGAATGATGTGAAAAAATATTGGACTTCATATTCGAATTCAGTTTCGCGTTATTTTGGTTTTACTAAAAAATTTCAAAGTGTACGAACACTTTTGGGAGCCACTGTAACTGTAAAAGTAGCTAACAGAAGAAAAATGAATGTAACAGCTAATGCTAAATTAACCCCATTAAAATTGATAAAAATGTAAAATGAAATATTAGATATAAATAATGAAAAAAACCTTAATTTTAAGTCTTCATATTATAACAATAAAATAGTGATTCGAGAATGCATTTACTATTTTAAAGACATTAGTTTGTCCTGATTGAAAATATCGGATATATATTAAAATATCCGATATATATCAAAATATCGAATATTTTCGATACTTTCGAAAACCTGTTTTTCCCCTTTTTTTAATTACATGTATCTAAAGAAGTTCTTTGCACTGAAGATGTTTCGTTTATTCATTTAGAACGTCTAGTACATTATCTCTTTGTCTGCTTAAAATAATTTTTCTCCTATAAAAAATAAATAAATAAAAATCTTTTATTTTATTTAATGTTACAATTTTGTCTTCATTTCTTACTGCTTAAAAAAGTCATTTGAGTATTCTGCCGTGTAAAGGTAAAAGGAAAATCTGCAATTCCCCCCCCCCCTCTTTTTTCTGCATGTATGTCATATATTTTACCTCAGGCCTTCAGCTATTCAGCTATATTGTACAATTTTGCTTATTTGATTTCTGCTAAACATGAAGCGAGAAAAAGACGTCAAGATTGTGCTGTGTACTTTTTAAGTTACTATCTCTTATTTTTTAATGTTCTTTTCGTATGTTACTTTAGTTACTTGATCTTGAAATATGTAGTAAGTAGGCTGCGTAACATAATATATTGACAATTTTGCGAAACTAAATGTTTTTGAAAGTAGATTATTCAAGTATCGAGAATCGAATCCGAGAAACTAAAAGTCAAATGCAGTGCTAGGCAACGCTTCCGCTGTCTGAAAAAGCAGCTTAAAAGATTTAAAAAAAAACACCAATTGAAGTAACAGCAAAACGTGAAAGTTTTTCATTTCTTTCAAGGAGGAGTTGATGACAGAATAAATCAAAATTAACATTAAAGATTGTAGTTCTATGTTTTAATTATTCTTCGAATATAGGATGACCGAACCCAATGCGAAGCTTGCAATGCGACTGAGTACGTGTTATTATCTGTGATTAAATTGAAGTTATATTAATATCTGGAGTTATTAAAATTCGACGCGATATTAATAACCCATGGAGCTTCGATGTTTCAAGTTACATCGATCTGTCAATATCACTTCTTCATTGACTACTTTTTGAATAACGAATCAGAACTGAAATTGTCTCTTCTACGCTTTTTCCGATCAGTTGTTTTTGACGTCAGAAAACTGATGGAAGAATGAGTTGAGTATTTCAGGCAATCTCTCAAAATAACTGTCACCAGACATTTCTCAAATACAGTGGAACCTCACCGTTCGTTCCAGAAGGCAGTTTGAATGGCGATTTGTACGAATGACGAATCATTTTTTTTTTTTATCTAAGGTATAATGCAAATTGGATTAATCCGTTTCCAGACCACAGACGACTGCTTCGTTAAGCCTATGAAAAACAATAAATACAGTGCTATACGTGAGATACAGAAATAAAAGTTGAACTGAACTTTGCTTGAACTGATATCAGCTGATGGCATTGTGGAATGTGGAGATAAGGACGAGGAATGTTGATGATAGTGTACATGGAGGAATCATTCATAAACATATCAGGTAACAATCCTTCAGGTGTTATTTTTTCTTTTTGCACAAGAGGAGTCTTGAGATTTGTTCTCTAAAAACCAATCCAATGTTGTCTAACTTTGATCAATAACATTGTCTTTGAGCAAGTTGATGTTCCTGTTGACCATAGCAATGTTACGATGCCATATTTCCACCACTTTCTTCCACAGTTCTTGACTTTGCGCTGTGAAAATGTTTCTCCTACTAGTTCCCATCTCACCTGATGAAGAAAGTTCTTCAATCAGCTTTTGCTACTCCCTGTGCTGTTCCTGGATCTCTTCAATTGCCCGCTCATTTCTCTGATCTTCGACCAACGCCTTTAAGTGGCGCTGTCCGAATATCGAAGCAGCATACGAATGACAAGTTCAATTATTTTTGGCAATTTGACCGAATTGCGAACAGTACGAGAAGAGAGGTGGACCAGTGGCTCATCGCTTATTTTGGTAGACTTTGTCTACTTTCTATGTCAAAAACAGAAAAAAAAAAATCTTTATTTTATGAACGTGAATATATAATAATGAGGAAAAAGCCGAATACAAATTTTCATTAGGTATTAAAAGGAAAATGCTGCTGTTTTATACTCTTAGAAAGGCAAGATCTCTAAGAAATTATGATTGTCTTTAATTTAAAATACTAAAAATATCTTTGTTTTAATTTATGTATTCTACAATATTTTTTAAAAGCAAAGATATTTTTAAGTATATGCTATTTATCGGTATATATCGTCGCCTCTGAGAAACACTAAGATATCTTAGTGTTATTTCTGTGATTAGATATCTTACTGTTGCTCTGCTGCGATGATATGTGTTTATTTTTAGTAGACTAAATATCATCCAAGTTATTATCTCTCGCATAGAAAAAAATAGCTCTTCATTATTGTTATATTTAGAAGTGGAATTTATTTGATTCACAGCTTATTTTTTTCATGAAACGAAATTTATTAATAATTAAAGTAATGCCTGAAATTGGAAAAGTTCAATCTGTTTTTTTTCTTTTTTCTTTTCTTTTTCCAAAAAATTGTTTTTGTTTTTTACCTATTTTATTTATGATATAAAATTTTTTAAAGTACGCTTAAATATACTCGGAATTATTTCACAAGCAACATCAAAAATCATGGTTCATTAAAACTGCTGATAAAAAGTCTTATCCAATGAATTTTGACACGAAATTGAATGAGACACAAGTACGTCGTTCAAGCGACTATTTCAAACAATGTAGAAAAGTTCACGTGGATAAAATAGCCGTGTGATGCAATTTCCTTTTTTCGTCGTTTTATAGTTAGAGTATTTTTGATTTCATCCTGGCTTAGATATTCGAAAAGTTTTTAGTGTTTCTAAATGAGTTTCGGGAAATTGTTTTGAAGGAAGAATTTTATTTTATACTAAACCTTTTTTCATCCTTCATTTTATGCGTTTTGTCTCCTACGATCCCAGCAAAGCTGAAACAATGAAATAAGATTATAACACCCTTGCAGCATAAATTGGAATTTCTTTTCCATCTTTTTCTAGCCTAAAATGTGACGTTTTCGTCCGTTTTATAGTTGTAGGCATTTTTTTTCAATCTCGGTTCTTTGCAGCATCTTTCGAAATTCATTTGAAGAGGTTCGTTCGATAAAGTAATATTGGGAAGCGTTTCGAATTGTAATACTTATAAACTGGTATAACGATTTTCTTGGGGAAAAAAAGGAAAGAAAGAAAAAGCGTAAAAGCTACTTTCTATTATTTTCAATTTTTGCGCAGAGATAGTTTCTTTTTAATTTCTGACCCTGTTTGAAAAACGCAAAGTGATTGAAACTTGAAGCTCAGAATGTTTTAGAGACTATCATTTAATGTGTATTTCTATTTCATTACTGATTTTTATTCGTAAAGGAGTTGTTTCCTTCAATCAAAAGTAGTACTTCTAGTCAGTAAAATTGATAGAATAAGCAAAAAAAAAAAAAAAAAAAAAACAAGGACCCAGATAATTCTTTTATTTTCCCAACAGTTATTTTTCAATTAATTTTTTAAAAACGTCCGATTTTGCAAACAAGGCGTGATCTTGATGACGTCACAAATGATGCTCTCTGGCGCATTTAGTACTGCGTAAACTCCTGATTATCCGCGAGTCATTAACCAATCAGGAACATGTATTTTCGTAGCAAAACGGAAACACCAATGGGTTTTTTTTTTTCTTTGTCGAAAGATTGCAAACTTAAACTCATTCCTTTTTATTTTATTTATTTATTTACCTATTTATTTATTGTGCTTTCTTCATCGTACGTACACTTGTGCTTTATTGATGTTAAGTTCTGTTGGGTAAAAATACAAAGCATTTTTACTGTAATGTACAGTCAGACCTCACATTTGTCTGATTTCTTTAAACGATTTCATTGCCTAATAGATTCACTTCGAAGAATTTTCCGCGATATACGATCCTTAAAAAGTGAAAAGTTATTTTTCCTATTAACAGTAGAAAGTGAGTGTTACGACTGTGATACTAAAATATGAAGCAGTAACGTGGGCATTCAGTATGTACATATCACAATTTTTTACCAGTCATTAGAAGCCGATGAAAATTTTCAGAAGATACTTAGAAATCATTGTGCTTAAACTAAAGAAAAAAGTCCTGTATTAATGTAATTCTAAATAAGGTAAGTTGCACATCAGTTCTTTGCTTGGGCATATTTGAATGCAGTTTTATTCTAAATGGAAGGTTTTAAAAAGCATTTCAAAATTTCTTATTAATTCCAAAAATTTCAACTGGTTCAAATCGATTGCACCATTATAATTTAATTAACTGATGTTTTTCGACGTATTAAATTTTGAAAAGAATTAATTTATACATCCTTGTAAATACATCCTTATTTATCAATAAATATATATGAATCGATTATAAGGTCACCCGCTTATAAGGTCAGTTTTGTGAAGTCTCGTGGAGTGACCTTAAATCGAGGTCCGACTGTCCAAGTTTTTGAGGAACAAACACTTTTTCCCTTATTTGTCTCTCACTTCAGCCTTTTTGCTGTTTATCCGCGATTTTTATTATTCGCGGCACTTGTGCCACTCAGGCCCTGTTTATGCACACTCCGGCTTCACCCGGGGTTGAAGCGGAAGGTGGATAAAAGGGAGATTGCAGCCAGGTTGATGGGAAGACCCGTTTTTATCAAATCATGGATTGTCCTTTACGTTCCCATCAGTCCATGCGCTTACGTTCCCATCAAATTATTGTACAATATCCTTTTTTTGTGTGTGTGACTTTTTTATAGTTAAATTGAGCATTAAAAAACATATTGCAGAACTTTTCTGAAAATTTGGGGCATAATGGGTTAATTACTTATCACAACTACACTGTGAATAATATTATATTTCAATATGAATCCTATTATTTCATCCTTTTAATTTATTACTTGAATTTCATAAATTTAATTAAAAAAAGCTTGTGACAAATGCAATAGCTTTTACTAATTTCGACTGGGGATCAGCATTGTGAGAACTAGCATTGATCAGTAAATTGTGTAAAAATGTGTCTGGATCTTCTAAATTCATTTCTAAATTAAAATTTTTGCCTTTTATGATTGTCAATATCATGGCCGCACTTAAGGAGTGGGTTTTTAGGGTTCCAACCTCCTCCGAAATTTTCGCAACTGTTCCGAAATATGCTTTTATTATACTTTTTTTCTGAAAAAAATGTTTCAAATTGATTTATTTTTATTAATTTATTTTATTTTGGTTTTCAATTTCATTTAAAAATAAAATTTTTATTGTCGAAACACATATACAAAACTTTATCCCCAGTAATTACTTTTAATTGTACTTCTTGTGAGAAAAATCCGCCAATAATCCTTCAATGTAGGTGGAGGGAATTCCCTCCTGCATTGAACGTGGCTTGAAGCCGGGTTGGATGCATAAAACGGCGTTATTTCGCGAATACGGTTTGACGCCGGGTTGAATCCAGCTGCATAAACAGGGCCTCAATGTTGCGGATAATCGGGAGTTTACTCTAGTATGTTTCGGTATCGAGCGCCATTTGACATGGCTGCACCTAAGTGCTAAGACATACTATTTGATTGTAAGTGGTTTTGATAATAAATAAATACCTTTGTGCAGAGAAGAAAAAATAACGTTTAAATGAAAAATTACTGCGCAGAAAACTGCAGCGCAGACACGTGTTTCGGGGTTCCAAGGAACCTTTTTTTCACTTCTGAAAAGTAAAGAACAATTTTGGAAAATGTAAACAAATAAGCTGTCAATTATGTTTTTTTAATATAATTTTGTATTTTGTTTTGATTTATTGAGACATCAAAATTTTAATATCAGCAAAAAAAGTGTATTTTAAGAAATATATTGTATTTAAAAATCAAAAAGAAAGCTCCGAACTTCTGCATTCTATCGCAAGTTATTGGTCTCAAAAATTTAACGCCACACTACGTAGGTTAATATATTAGAACCTTGAACAGCATCAAAAGTTCCACTTAAAAGTGTGGTTAAAGCCTGAGAAGCTAATGTGACGGCGACGAAAACTTTATTTTCTATTTTCGCAAGATAGAAAGAAAAGAAATAGCGGCCAAATGCGCTAACGGTACTTCTGTTCTGCACATATACCAAACTTTCTGCTCACTTAGCGTCAGAAGTATTTTTAAAGTTTATGGTAAAAAAAACTGATAAAACTGACACGTAACACATGTTTTCTATAATTTATATTCTCTCAAAGGCAGGGGGAAGGGGAGAGAACGAGCCAGGTTTCAAGTGCAATCCAATTTCTTTTCCAATTTTGTCCAGTGGTGGTCCAAACCACCTTGATTGAAATTCAATCTATGCTAATGTCAGATCGATAGAACAAAAAATAGGGATCCACCACCGTCTCTTTTATGTTCCAGTTAAAGATTTTTTTTTCTTCTCAGTTTACGGATTTAGTTCTTTTTTCCCCTTTAATTTCTTCGTGCTCTGCATAATGTGTCGGAGAAAGGACTGGTCAAATGCCATTGCGTGTTTTATTTTCATAAGTGTGGTGAATTTCATTTGTTGATTGTTATTAATTATGAAAGTTCAGTTTATTTTTAAAATTTTATAGTTGTCCCTTAGTTTTTTCGATGAATTATTTAAAAAAAATTCATGATATTAAATACATTGTTTGTACTTCTGCAAGGGTCGACGCATGTAATAGCGGACGCCCTAATTTTTTATATAAGTCCTGTCATAATTCTCCGAACATGTTTTTTTTTATTTATTTTTTTTTCTTCATTTATTTTAGTTTCATTCTATGTTTTCTTTCCTAATTTTGTAAAGTTATCACTGGTAAGCATGGAGTCCGAAGATTTGATGCGAAATTTACAGAACTTTAATGAATCTTCGGATTTAAAGCTGTTTAATATATATATATATATATATATATATATATATATATATATATATATATATATATATATATATATATATATATATATATATATATATATATATAAAGTTAATTTTTCATATAAAACCTACAACGCTCTTTCATCTTCCAAACTCTACAGAAAGCGCATCGACTTATGAATATATTCGGTGATCATTAGAAAAAGAATATGCAATAGGTTCACTAGTTTTAAAACACATGCAAAAATATAAACATATTCACACGCATGCAGTGCAGAGGTGTGTGCCGAGCGTGTGGAAGTGTCTAGATGTATCTTTAGACAATACACACATAACAGTGGTGTGTGCGAGCGTGTGAATATGTCCAGATGTATCTCTAGACAGCACACGCTCACATAACAGAGGTGTGTGCGAGCGTGTGAATGTGTCCAGATGTATCTCAAATACACACACATACAGAGGAGTGTGTGTACTTTAAATATATATCTAAGGAATTAGAACACTATTAATTGGGATACGTAAGAAATTACCCATTAAAGATTTACTAGTAAATCGTTTATGCGAACCATAAAAAAATTAATTTTTATGAATTTCTGCCCATTTTTATCGAATTATATCCTCCTGTAATTTTGCAGCTCAATCTCATTACCATTTTCTTTTTATCTCTTATTGTTAAGATTCTCTCTATTGTCTTCTTTTGGAATTTTTCTGTAAGAAGCAGATCTAATTAAATGCGACGTAGTAGAATGGCGGGTCCCGATTGGTGGAGAACCTAAGTGGGAGGAGTTTATTAAATGATGGATTCCCGTATTGCGTTATGGCTCGGGGACTTGATGGTTAATTGGTAATCGAGGTATTGTTTTTTTCCTGTGTAGATATTTGAAGACAGTGGGAAAGTCGTTTTAAGATTAGCTTATTCCTTTCTTTTATGTCCGAATATAAGGAAAGCTAAGAGAAGTTTCTAAAAGGAAAGTATATATTTTTTCTTTTTTTATTGTTTTTTTTTTTTTTTTTTCGTGGGGGAGTGGAATTTTTTTTTCCTTTTTCTTAGTGTTTTTTTTTGGGGGGGGGGAGAATTTTTTTCGTTTTAAATTTTATAATTAAAAATAATAGTTCTTCTTGCTCAAAGAAAAAAGTGTTGTACATATTTTATGTGAATTTAATACAATCTTAATTGTATATTAAAACGCAACTTCCAACACTCGAAGTGGGTAAAGTTGGCTGATTGCAGTGATCGTTTCTCACTCTAGTTGCAAAAAAAAACCTGCAATCATTGCCTTTTGATGTTCTATCATTTGAAGTAACTTTGACCCTTTTGAGTTAACTTTTCACCACTTGGTATTTTTTAGCCTGTTTAAATTTTAAGACTAGGCTAAAAAGCCCAGTGTTGCAGCAACGAATGTCATAACTCTGATGGCGAAGTCATGATTTCATTTATTTATTCATTTGTTTATTTATTTATTTATTTATTCATTTGATGAAAAATATTTTTCACTTTCAAATGGAAATTTTCGTTGAGAAATATTTAATTTTTTACTTTGTTCCCTGCACGGGACAGAGGAGAAATTTTGTAACTTTTTTTTATATTCTTAAATTACATATTTGCTGTCAAAAATGAAAAAAATTTTAATGCAAATTTTGTTGCAAAATAGTAACTTTTTTTTTTTTTTGAGCAATCAGGGTTGGTAATTGTTTTTACTTGACCGTCCTTGACGTTCAGGTTCCTTTTTCAACCCCACCGTCCTCTGCGGGCGCGGCTCCTCCGGTCCTGAGTGATGTCCCCCGGAATCCGCTTCTCCTGGTCGGTGGCGTCCATGTCCTACACATACGCACGCTCATACGCTTACACACTCAAATACATACACAGTCACACACACACGCGCACCTTTACTCACATAGACGCCAACGCGCATTCACTTAGGTCTACGCACACACACGGGCCTACACATACACAACTATACACACGTAACCGCCCAAGAGAAGCGGCAGGCTTGGGGGGACAGGAGCCGTTCCTAGAAACAATAACTCCAATGAGTAGTGTCCTGTCGCAACTTGTGATTGCGAAAAACATAATTTGAATTCAAAATTTCAGAATTCAAATTAATTTTATTACTATTTTTTTGTATGTACTGTAATTTTCAAAACAAATTTTCGATTCGTTCATTTTGAAAGGAAAAAGCCATCTTAATTTCACATGTGCCCTACACATTCTTCAGGAATTTTTCTTAAATAGATACAAAAGTCCTATTAAAAACTGAGTGAGGCATTTACAAGTACAGCAATTGAGGATCAGAATTACCCTCAATGATTGTATCGAGTTCCGTGCAACAGTCATAATACTCCATTTATCGTTTGGTATCATAAGTTGCCATGCACAAATTGAATTGTTTACAAATATTCGTTTTGCGTGATGGGGGGAAAAATAAGATCTACGACTGAAAAATTCAATTACATTCTCAAATACAAACTGAAAGGTGGAAAGCGAATATATCACAACTCGCATTTCCAGAGTATTGGCATAGCAGTAAATTTCAATAAACTATCGTTTCCCCTCTATCAGAAGTCACTCAGAGGTATTGATGTTCTATTTGAGAAAGAAAACCTGACAAGTAATTAGACAGTTGTTCTTAGCCATCGCTTGCATGTGCTTTTCGAATATATGCAATTATCGCGTTCTATTGGAGTTGGAACGTTACCGAATTATTGGAGAACCATTTGTTATCCTTCTTCAAAACTTCAGCTGCACTGTCAAAGTAATTAAATTGAAAGCCAGAAGTTTATTTCTCATACATTCAGGCCAGGAAGGCATGATTTTTTTTTTTTTTTTGGTAGAAGTGTATTTGTCTAATGCATTCTTGTTTTGAGGAGCAATAGTTGTTGTTTCTTGGATATTAGGTGCGTATGTGTAACTATCTTTTGAGTGTTTTGGCTACCATACACATTTCTAGCAAAAAGATTTTACTATACTTGCTCTGTCCTGGTGTCAGTTTGGGTGGGCGTGGAACAAACTTTTTAAAGTTAATTATTAGTGAATATCTTGCACGTGAATAATCATTTATATCAAGAATAAAATCGGTTTTTTCCCCTCGCGCTGCACTTTGATTAGCAATCAATCTGGAACTTTCTTTGCAAATTTTAAATATCGAATGACAATTAACGTAATTCGCAATTCTAATAAACTGTTGGCAGCGCTGCAATCTCTGGCCAGTGGCTGCTGAATACACACCCACCACGTGACCAATGAGACATCTGTCTTGTCTGAGCTAAATTGAACTGTTTTACCTCTTTGGCTAATTCCTTAAATGACCGCAAGGTGACTTAGTCAAGCTCTAGAATTGTGAAATACAAGTTAAATCTCTAGGTAATTATTAAGATATACCATTTTGTATTAAAGTCTCTTTAAATAAGACTTCATTTGAAAGATAATTAGAGTATCACATTTGCCTAATGACAACGGTCTAGACGTACCAAGTGTTTTGAAAAGTTTCAAAAAATTCAGATACTTTAAAAGTTTTTTTTTCCTCCCGTTTTTTTCCTTTTTAATAAATAGAGCAACGTTAGGCAAGACAACAGCAACAAAAGTTTTGATGTCTTTGTTGCCGCCAAGTATTTAAAATTCAAAGGTAAATACTGTATTGTTTTGTAAGAAAGGATGTTCACAATAACTGCGATAAAAATAAATACTGCAGATAAAGCACTGAGTTTGTACAATTCTTCGATAACAATAATTTCAATTTTTAAGGGAAATTCAAAAGCAAATAAATAAAAGAAAATTTATAATAATTTGTTGAGCAAAAAAAGTACAATAAAAGCTTTTTTTTATGGTTTTGAAAATTTTCGGGGGGGGGGGGGGGACCCTGAAAACATATTTCTTAAATAAGGCCCTCATACAAATATATCTTCAACTTATTCGATTTCTGTCTCCTACTTTTTCGTTGTATTATGTTGGTAAGTCAGTTTTGATTTTAGCGCTACTTATATGCTTTCAGCTAATATTGTACCTACTAGAAAGTTGCACGTCAAGATATGACGGGTGAAAATTGCTTCTAATCTTTTTCATGTGAACGAAGCCATTGCCTGTGTGGTGATATTTTGATAGTTGAAATTGCAAACCTAACTCCAATGGATTAACCCTAAAGTCCAGAAGGTAGCGTTCATTGTGTTAACCATTTTTTCGTTTCGTCATTTCCCTGAAATGACACACTCTTACCAGTAAAACAGTTAAGTCATCGGATCGAGTTTAGCCTTGTCACAATAAAGCCTTTCCCTGCGTTGTAAACATTACCAAAACATATTATCAAATTATCATTCCGTGGCGCGAGTTTCAGTGTTGAAACGCACGGGTTACTCGATCATCGGCTATTATTTATATGAGGATAGGGGAAAAAACTTTATGAGTAGATACATATATAAATAAAAGAATTATGTACAAATCTTAAATAGTTTTTTTTTTAAAATAAGTGTTCTTTATCTTTATTATAAATTATTTTTTTAATACATTTTCTTTTCTGCTGTTAATAACAATTTATAAACATCGTGTGCGTCATTTATCTTGCTAAATTCGATGTCCTTCAGAATTGAGGCAGTGAGAAGCAAAGGGATGTAAGTGAACATTTTCAAGTTTTGAGTAAAACGCGTTTAAAGATAAATTCCTAGGTAGGCTTTCATTGAACATTTTTTTTTTTTCTAAATCATGCTGTACAGCAGCACCTACACTGTAAAAACTGAGGTGTAATAATACTCCGAGTTTGGTGTTAAGCAACCCCGAAAGTTGTGCAAATCAACGCTCTATTTCAAGTCAAGGCCATATCTAGCTTTCCCATTCACCAAAAGTGGAGTAACTGAAACCAAACACCGATATTGGTGAATTCTAACACTTAGTCACATACGCAAACACCATTTGAGGATCCGTTGACACCAACTTTGGTGTAAGATTGGAAAACAGCCGGTGGCAACCAAACATTAATCAGTCTCAAGCACGTTGCAACGTCGTTAACACGCAATCGTCGTGTGCACAGGATATAAGTTTTCAAAAGGTATGTTAAATTTTATTTGTAATGAAATGTCAATTACCGTAAACCAAAGCTACTTTGCACCTTTGTTAGAAAAGTCTTTAGTTCATCCGAAAAGTAAACTAACGAATATATTGTTTTATGAATGATCGTTACAACTTTAGCAGCCATTTTCAACATGGCTGCTTTACGGCTGGATTTACGGTATATCAATTCATAATAAAATAACATGTTTGTGTATGTATGTGTGTGACACGCTTTCCGGAAAAACGGTAAGGCCTAGTAAGCACTTTTTTTTTTTTTTTTTGTAATGTAACTTTTTTGAGGAGCGAGAAACTTTATCGTTATTGTATCCTTATTTTTGAAATTTTTATATTCTGCTTGTTTTTGTAATTCGTTTTTATTTATACCAGACTTTTAAGACTGATTAAGAAATCTTCTTGAATAAATTCGATTAAAATCTTAAACTGTTCCATTTTTATGTTGTTTTTTGAAAAGTGTTAATTTCATTGTTCTAATATACAGATAATTTTAGTTTCCTTAAGTGTTTTTGAAAGATACTTTTTTGAACAACTTATAGGCATAAATGTCCATTCCTCGTATTAAAAATAAAAAGTTGAGAATCTTCATATACAAAATAGTTATATGTATTTGTGTTGTTAATAATCAATAGGGAAATTAAAACTTGTATAATATGTTCGCTGTAAAAAAAAAAATAGTATATATCAACACCAAAAATGGTGGCAACTACTTTACACCAAGTGTCATGTAGTGAAACGCTACAGATAATTCTTGGTGTCTGCTAACACCAAGAATAATCTGTGGTGTTTCACTACACGACATTTGGTGTAAAGTAGTTGCCACCATTTTTGGTGTTGACATACACTAAAATTTTTTACACTGTACCTACCAGAGCTACTTCTACTATCTCTTGCCCCGAGACAGAGGAGAGGTTCCCCTACTATTTGTAATGGTTATCTCCAAATTTTTAATTTTGCCACTTACATCCCTTTACTTCTCACTGCTTCAATTATGCTAATAACAAAAATCCTTTAATGATCAATATGTTTATCAGAACCCTACAATATTTTCCCTTAAGAACTATTCCCGCGAACTTATCCCTTTTAAGCTCAAAAAAATGCATCGGCCAAACCTCACATTTTCCTGGAAAGCTAATTCCGGCCGAAACCATCCACGGCGGTGTTATTAACGTCAAAACGTCGACGCGCATGAATAAAATGTGCGGCAGCAAATGTTCAAAATAACGTCAACAAAAACAGCTTCTTCTAATATAGAATCTCATCTTCACGTTGACAAGTAGCGAGATACGTTTGTAAGGGGGAAAAAATCCGAAATCGATCTCGGAGCAAAATCCCTTGTCAAGTCGCCGCATACTGCGCTCCGGGAGAGGAGGATTTAAGATTGTTTGAAATAGGATGGGAATAAAGTCTATAAAAATCCCGAAAGGCTTAAGTTTGGCGACGTTTTGCGTGATAAATCTCTCTCTTCGCGTAACATGACGTTAAAAGATAATGTGTGATTCGTTTTAATTCGCGTTTTAAAAATTCAGTTTACGAGGAGACGATGGTTTTAATTTTACGGAAGTTATGTTAATTGCTTATTGATAATCCTTTGGTTTTGGTTGATATTTTATTGGTGTTTTTTCGCGGAAGTATCTAGAGATCTTTTTGTTTTCTTTTATATCGAAATATTAATATGTTCGAATTGAGTTATTTTCCCTGAAACTTTCACGTAAACCGTGGTATATTACTAAAATAAAAAAATATTGCAACATATATTTAGAAAATTAGAATAAATATTTTTTTTAATTGATATATTTTATTGAAGTTTTGTAAAATCCAGAAATACAATGAAATAGGTTTGCACACTTTTTTCCCACATAAATACAATACGAATTTCATCATTACAATCACAAGCTGTATGAAGTGGTGCTTCGAATGGTAGGTTTTGGGGGAAAGAACACCCCCACCCCTATAGGAGTTGGTTTTGACATAAATGCTAATCATAATACTGTAGTTTATACAGTATTTACTAGTTATACAGTTTTGATAAACAGTTTATACATATGACTGTTTTGATCAAAGTAAAACTCTCCAGACTGTGATTCCGGCTGCGCTTGGCTGTATCTGATGATTTACTGTACATTACACTGTCAAATTCATCCATGATGGTAAGAAACCAAATGTTACTTAAATACACGTGTGAGCCACTGTTCTGTGCAATGGGACTCCGACATGACTTCCGATGGGCGAAGGATTACATGACTGCATTTGTTGAAATAGCGGCGATGATAGGCGATTCGCTTCGTCAATGTATTGTACTATATTGCCGTGTGCAAGCAAAAATCTGCAGAAATAAGTTAAAAGGTTTTTGAAATAGTTGAAAAAACGCGTTTTGGATTCAATACTAACGCTGCTGGGTAATGCTGGAATAAGGCGTCTTTTTCGCGCCTTTTTTCAGCGGAAACCAAAAATAAGCTATCTTGTACAATAAGGATACCATACAATAGATGACTAAAATTAAAAAAATGAAAAATAAAAGTTTGCAGTTACTGCCCTTTACCTACACACGGCAGTATAGTTGTTGGTCTTGCTCCTATATGAGCATTCCTCCTCTCCCTCCCCCGTCAAATATATATTCTTTCAAGGCCAAACGTCTCTTTGTCATGGTATATAACTAGTGGAATGAAGCACACTCGATGTGAACGATCCCATTAAATAATACTCCGCTACGACTGTACGCTCACGTTATCTAAGATTTTTTCGGGAAACGCAAAACGCCTGCACTCGCAAAACGGGAAAACCTGACTTCTCAATATTTTTGGAAATAGTTGGAAACTTATGCGTCAAAGATACTACTATAGCATTTTTGAAACTTTGCCGTAGGAAAATTTCTAGAGAGCTCCCGAACGTTCCCTATTCTCTTTAACGTCATCAAAGATAGACTAAAATTTATTTTAAGTTTGAAAATATTTCGGGAGTTAAATCCAGTCTTTGTTGGAGTTAGGGTAGGCCCTTACACCACTATAACAGCCTACATTTACGTGTTTTTCAGTTCAATTGAAAAGCTTTCCGGACAGACAGCGCCGCTAACCTCCCCCAATATCTTCACGCATCCAAAGATCACCTAAAATTGCTTTTTTAAAACTTCAATTTCGTTACATTTCCTTGAGAAATACCAACCCCAAACGTATCCAAAGAAAGCATAAAACTGATTTTAATTTTTAAAAAAAAATCTAGAGGGAGCTCAAAGCCTCTTTTCTATAAGCGTTACATAAAATTGTTTAAAATTCCGAATTTTGACTGAACTTTTGGAATTTTTCGATGAGGCTCTGAATTTCTTTTCTTTTTTCTTCTGCAAGGAAAATAAGGAAGAAAATTATTATTATGTATTAACTACACTGGCCTCAAAAAGTTAAGGTACAACCGGTTTTTTGCGTCTAATTTGCAAATGAATGAATGTAGAAACATAACATTTGGAGGATATGTGCATTGAATAGTTTTTTATTGAATGCGTTATAGACATTTGCATAAGTGTATAGAAAAAACGATTTATAACAAAAAAAAAAATCAGTCTTTGCGGAAAAGTCCATTCTTGAAGAAAACAGAACTTCACAGTGTTATGTAGTAAAATGCATAGAAACAATACAAAAATGGGTTCTAATAAGGAATGTGACCGACCTTAACTTAAATGCTTTGCTGGCATCGATTTTCCATGCTATTTATTAAGTTTTCAGACACTGGAATAGGAAGCGAAGACCAGACACAGAGTAAGCCTTATTCCAGCTCATCTAACGCCCTTGGAGCAGGATTTAAAGCAGCAGCCCGTTTGCCATAAGAGTCCCAAAGATGTTCTATCGAATTCAGGTCCGGAGATCGAGCTGACCATTTTCCATTCGTTCCAAACTGTGATCCTCAAGATACTCCTCAACAATCCGAGCTCGGTGAAGTTGTGCATTACCATCCATTAGAATGAGTCATTCCCAATACCACCAACATATGGGCTTACGTATGGATCAAGAATCTCACCCCGGTAACTCAAACCATTCACAGTTTCTCCATGGAACACATGCAGGTCAGTGTGACCTCCGAGCGAAATCCCTGCCCAAACCATGATTCCATCACCTCTATAACTGTGTCCTTCAACAGTGTTGGACTGATGGTATCTAGTGCGCTGTTCCCTCCAGATCAGTAGATGCCCTGAATCAATCTAAAGTGTAAACCTGAACTCGTCTGTGAACAGCACTGAAGCCCATTGCTGCTGGGTCCAGGAAACATGTTCTCTTGCCCAGCATAAGCGGATTCTTAGCTTCGGTCCGTTGAGGGGAACACACACAACTGGTCGTCCTGCATAGAGATCTGCATTGAGAAGACGAATTCGCACCGTAGTAGCAGAGATTCTTCTTCCTGATGCTACAAAGTGGTCGTCAACGAGCTGCGGCACAGTAGTGGTTCTTCTCTTTCAGGCCGAAAGAACTAGAAAACGGTCTTCTGCATGTGTTGTAGCTCATGATCAGCCTGGAACAGGTCTTTTAGACATAAAATCTTCGGATTGGTATTGAACCCAAGGTTACTGAAACACTACAAGACACATTGAGACGTATAGCAGCAACAGCCTGCGACAATCCCATTTCCACCCATCCAATTGCCCGCCACCTTAACGAACCTGGTAAACGACGTCTCTGAAACATTTTCTAAACTCAATTGACTATTGTCACCGAAATTACCAACAACAGTTGAAAATTAACACAACTTACACAACAAAGTACGAAAGCTTGATATTTGCATATTTCTTTCTCACTCATAAAGATATGTTCTTTTCTACAAAATAAAAGTGGTACCTATGGTTTTTTCATAAATGGTTTTTAAGTTCTATATTGATTCATTCATGCAAACTTTACATTTTATTGTTTCTGCCATTTATTTTATTGTAAGCTTCAAAAAACATGTTGTACCTTAACTTTTAGAGACCAGTGTATTTCCCATCAAAAGGGCGGCAAATTGAGGAACTGCGAACCGCCCCGGGCGGAAGAAAGCGTAGCTTCGCCACTGGTTACCGTGTTTTAATAATTTTTTTAAAGCCAGCCAAAATGTATTTCGAGAATTCAATCAAACCATTATATATTCAGCTTCAAAAATACAATAATCCTGGAGGAAAGATCGTTTGCACAACGTATATTTTGCGTTAAACGTTACAAAATACTTACTGTTTTGCTCCAAAAATGTTAGTCAGTTACCCGTGTATATTTGCCATGTATATTTCAGAGCCTACTACAGCTCATCAATATTCCACAGAGAGCTTTCATTCTCACAAAAATACTCTTTTGTCGCAACATTAGTTATTGACTAGTAATTTCATAAATTCTTGTATGTAATTTTTTAAAAATTTTGTTAGTATTTATTGAAGTATGAAATAAATATGCTTTTTTTTTAAATTCTTTCTAAACAGGAGGTCTTAAAAATTATAATTTTGATGCAGTTTTAATTTCAGTTTTACGTAAAAAATCAACATTTATTTATTTTAGTTATTTATTTTTTGGCAACATTAGTTTAATTACAGTAGAGGTAAGGAAAAGTTTCAGTCAACATCCTGACAGGCATTCAATTATAATTTCATTAACATAATCAAATGTCTTCATTAAATAATAAACTTCTTTCAAACATTTTAACCAGCGAACGCTATAAAGATATTGAGATATATTTAATTAATTACTTTATGCTGTATCTAATTAATTTTGGTTAGTTAATTTCTTATATTTGACTATGATTATGTTACATATATAAAGCAGAGAAAAAGAGAGCTTTGCAAGATTTCTATTTACATTTTATGTTTCGCATTTTGTATCTTGACAAATCTCACGGGATTCACTACACGTTTCGGATTAAAGGCAATATTTTTTGTTGCTTATTTATTCGTTAGCTAGTTAAGAGTTTTATTTAAAAATAAAATGTTTTTTTTTCTGACTCAACGGTTTTTTAAATAAGCTACAATGCAATAAAAAATCTGCTCCGAAGAAAAGGATATTTTTTTATTTTTCTTAATTTCAACGCTGAGAAGAAAAAATTCTGAAAATCGTAATCCTCTTTCACTTTTTTTATTTTTCAATTCTCCGCAAGCTGTGTGAAGAAAAAGGATCGTTCTTGCAAAAAATGAAATACGTCACGACAGAGGGAAAAACGCTTTTCATTCGCTGCGTTTTAACAGATTAATCATTTTGATTTTTGAATGTTTCAAAAATATGCCACGTTGCATTGAATAATTTTCCTCAACATCTTGTAGGATCATAGAAATCTATTTTAAAATGCAAAAGGATTTTTTTCATTTTAAATAATCCTTTAATGCGTTTTAAAGCATTTTCCTTCTTTGAAAAAAGTTCTTTCATTTCGTGTGCACTTTAAGACGTCATTTTGAGAAAAATAATCCTGGTATTCAACAGATGTGGAATGATTCCTAAAATGGATATTTGTGGGGGTATAGTCAACTGAGAGTCGAGCTTTAAAGGTACAAAAGGATCTGTTCAAGTTAAGGTAAATCTTTTTTAAAAGGTAAACTGAATAGTTGTTCAATTTTTATCAAAACTGTAAACGTTTGAAGCAAAGTTTAATTAACTGGCTTTAGATTATTTTAATAGGAAGGTCGATCCATTAGAGTTATTAGTAGGCAAAGACTTTAAATTATTAGATTTAAAGTCAATATTAAAAAATGTTCGGTCTCTTGACAAAGGATGTAAATTACAAGTCTTAAAATCTGCAGAAAAAATTGATGTGATCAAAAGAATGTGAAAGTAACTTAATTTAGAATCGATAATTAAAAAGGTCCACCTTTTTAATTAACAACTTAAAATTTAACACCTTTAAACGATTTAACAAACTGATAACACACTCCAGCGTTAGAACGTGCGATTGAAATTCAAGCCATTATTTTTTTTTACATGTGGAACATAACATAGTTTAAGATTAAAAATATTGATTTGAAATCTTTAATTGACCTGATAATTTTATAATATATAAAATTTGCTAAATTATAGTTCAGGTTTTAAGAGAACGTCACATTATATCGAATGTGCTCGTATGTCTTTATATTTATATATTGTTGATAATGTCGTTGTTTAGCATATATATTTTTTAATTTAGATAAAGTTCTCTAAACATTCAAAAAAAAAATAATTAATCTTATAATATAATACAGTAAAATCCCGATTTTACGTCCCCCGAATTTACATTTTCCCACATTTCACGTTTTTTAAATCTGGTCCCAGTTTTCCCGTATACTAATGATGTTAATTTAACCCGCATTGCGAGTTTCTTGTTTATGAATTTCCCGCATTTTACGTTTTCCCTGGGAAGTAAAAAACAAGGAAAAATAAGCAGTTCGTTTCATTTGTGCTTTTTAAAATATAATCCATGTTTTTGAACGTTAAACCAATGAAAACAGAAATGTTACTGCTCCATCCGTAGCCGATCTAATGGACTTTTCATTCGCCAAATGAAGATTAACAAGGAGAACCTAAAGCACAACCCGTCCTTTCTTTCAATATGACATTTGAGAGTTTAGAAATAGTGAAATACTTTTCTTCCTTATAAAAACCAGGGAGAAAAAACTTACGAAGTATTTCAATACTGGAAGATACTGCATTTAATTTGAACTCAATGACTAAAAAACAATCCACTATTACTCGTACTATTTTCAACTTAAACGCCCGGATTCTCGACTAAATGTGTGTTAAAATGATCTGAAACGAGGTGTATTATAATGGGTTTTTTTTTTCATAAAGTATACATACTATACCTTTTGATAGAGTCATATTAACTGCCTTTAGTATTTATTTAGTACTAATACATTGAAGGTATATTTAAACTTCCTTTAGTATATTTAGTAATAACATTTGATGTATCCCGTATTTTACGTTTTTCCGTATTTCACGTGTTTTAATCGGGGTTTTACCGTAGTACTATTTAATGTCACATTAGGATCTCATATTCAAAGCATGTGCATTATTGAAATTCGAGAATTCACTAATTTATGTATCTAACCAATATATTATTGACCGGCTATCTGCTCTCGAACACCTGAGCAGTGTTTCCTGATGGTCAAATCCAGATTTCCCCAATTCCCTTCCAACTTTTCCCCAAAAAGCAATGTTTTCTATCAAAATTCCTCAAATTCAATTTTTTTTTTCCACTAATATTTCATAAAATGAATCGATTTCCTCCAATATTTTTGTCTCTTGAAAATTTTTTTTCCCCCAAATAGCCAAATTTTCTTATAAAATTCCCCAACTTTTTTTTCTTTCCATTTTCGCTTTTTTTTTTGTCTTTATTTTTATCTTTCTTTATCTTTACTAATAATAAAGCTAAATCCTCTCTGTCTGGATATCTCTCTGTCTGTCAGGATCTTTCTGACGCGCATAGCGCCTAGATCGTTTGGCCGATTTTTATGGAATTTGGCACAAAGTTAGTTTGTATCATAGAGGTGTGCACCTCGAAGCGATTTTTCAAAAATTCGATTTTGTTCTTTTTCTATTCCAATTTTAAGAACATTTTCCCGAGCAAAATCATCATAAGATGGACGAGTAAATTACCAAGCTATCATAACATGGAACCGTAGCGTGGGCAAGTCAATTGGAGAGAAGTTCATCATGCATTATTTGTAAATATACAGGGGAAACAAAAAACCTTTTAATTTTCTACTGCGGGCAAAGCCGTGCGGGTGCCACTAGTCACAATTACAAGCGCCTGACCGAAAGATAAGAAATAGCCAAATGTTTTTTTTTTTTTTTCTGCTTGCATTGACTACTCTGCTTCTGTATGTACATTTAAACTATGATTTTTTTATATATTTATCCAAGAACATTCTTTATCACGCTTATTTTTACCTGTTTCACGTATCAACTGGTTACTCACACAGAACATTAATGCGAATTCCATAAAGTTGAGCAAAGCTAAACCAACGCTGTTTGATACAAACTATGCAACTATACTTGACGCGAATCCAAATACGAAAAATTTCTTTTTTTCCCCCCGAGGTTTTTTTTCCCCAGGTTTTCCCCAAGAAAAGAATCTTTCCCCAAAGTATTCCCCTCAGAACCCATTTCCCCAAAATTTCCCCAGAGAGCACCAGATTTCCTCAAAATGGGGAAATGTCCCCCAATCTGGCAACACTGCACCTGAGAGTCCGGACTGGTGGTACCAGGAAACTCAGAAAATTCCGAGAAAGTTGTTTTCGCCTTGTGTCATCCATGATGTACGTTCACAACACTACATGAAGCTGATTGCTTCTCCTTTAAAGCTCTAGATAGTCGGTCGCCAGTCGCCAATAGGCGACCATTTCATTGAAAGTGTCTACCAAAAAGTCAAATCTCAGTCGCCAAAAGTGGTGACCATATGTTTATTTGCTAAACATCGTATCGTATATGTGCTACTAGTACTACAACACGCTTTAAATCTTTAGTACCAGTCGACTCCACCTTGAAAATGCAATTCAAAGTAAACTCCTTTAAGGGGTTTTATTTTTGCTTTGAACATAAGTTTTTTTTTTTTTTTTTAAATGTGGCTGTCAAAAGTGGCTGCTATTTTTTGTGGCTCTGTTAGCTACACAGGTAGACTACTATTTAGAATTCTTAGCCTGGAGCTGTACTCTCTGTGCAGTATTTTTTTTTTTTTTTTTTTTATAGAAAAGTGCTCTATCTGCATATCTACAACATAAATGTATGCTTAGGAAAAGCTTGCATCTCATGACGTCACCTCATAAACCTTTACTTCCGTTCCGTATCAACAGACATTGTACAGATCCTACATCGCCAACGCTCTAATGGTCGCCATTTTTTAGTTATTCAAGATGCATTCGCACTTGAAACTAGAGTGGAGAGGGGGGGGGGGGGGAATCAAAAGTTTTTCGCTGTCCATACGCGTGTACTTACATAAATACGTACAAATAAGTCAAAACTGATTCGTTGTCGATTAAAGTAGAAGTTTAGGTTGAGCGAGAAATTTTTCGTGAATATAATATTTCCCTTTCTTTGTGCAATCAAGTAAAATGTGCACTCAGTATTTGGCATTAAAACTGTATTCTTGCAAACTTTTTTTTTTTTTTGTTCTTGGAACGGGAAAACTTACTTTATTCTAAAGCCATCAAAACCCTTTAATGCATATGCATACCATCCATATGGATTATTTTTACCAAAATTAAAATCAATCTCTCCCCTTGCTTTGAAAAAATGTATTGGATTTTTTCCCCCGTCGAATGTTTTCGGGGGAAGAAAAAAAAGGTTTATAAATCGGTAAAATGGGTAGAAAATAATTCTTAGAATATTTGCTCATGGGAAGGATTTTTTGCGGAAAAGAAAAGCCTTTAATCTTTTCAAATAAAATCCGTTTCTGCCTTCTGCTCTTGTACCCACAAGCTGAAAAGAAAAGAAAAGAGGAGAAAAAAAGCCTTCAACCAAAGATGAAAGTAGTAGTGCTAGTGGGGAAGAGTTATGGTATTTTATGATCTTTATCATTCAGATAGATATGTTTATGAAAAAGAATGATGTCACTTAATTTTTTTCAAATAATAAATTTTTAAAAAATAATAAATTTGTTTAACTTTTTTTCTAAAAACTTTAAATATTATATGTTATTGAAAAGTTTGAAAACATTAAATATTTTCGTAATAAGACATGGCAAATATTTATCAATCCTACAGCCATCGAGCTGTTTGAGTTCCTAAAATTAGAACGCTTAAATTCACTCTTAGTTTCACGATTTTTTTTATTTATTGTTTTTATCCTTTACTCGTCGGGATTTATGAAACACTGTATTTTTTGAAAAAGTTTCATTTTATTGTACGCACAAAGCTCTTGTGAAATCATTTTGCTAGAGTTTAAATATTCATTTTGTTTAACATAATAAGACAGGGTTCGTACGGGTCATGGAAATCCTGGAAAGTCATGGAAAAAAACTAAACAAATTTCAGACCTGGAAAAGTCATGGAAAATTAATATTTTCATTATAAGTCATGGAAATTTATTTTAAGTCATGGAAAAATGTCTTGTGCAGTAAACAAGTAACAATAGCTAAAAGAGCGCTAGAAATATTGAGTGATTTAGTAATATTGCATACAAATTGAACGATCTCTAAAACAAATCCGAGTTTTGGAATCCAATTTCATCTGCTTCTGTAACAGCCGCTCACCTTTTTTTGTAATGTGATATTACTTCTGGAGCGTCACTAATTGTGAATTCACCATTATTTTCAGCACTTCTTATATTTTGTATTCTGTAGTAGTGGACTTGCACATTCTTGATTTTGCCACGCCCCCCTCAAAAAATGTATTTCAATTGCATCCGAGTTCGTTTCAACTACTTGTAAAAAATTCGTTATTAAATTTACCAAAGTTTATCTTAATGTGTTGAAGGCTTTAGAAAATGAAGACTTTAGTCAGCAATAAAAAATTGAAATAGGGGAATTCTAATACTCTAAAACAGTATTGCCTTACATACAGCTCGCAAAACTGATCCTCGTGGCCAACTGAAATATCTGGTTTAGAAAAAGGAATTACTGAAAAACGTAGCTTTATTTTAATGAACGCGTATACTGTCAAGTTACGTGGATGATTAGATGCACTATTGACACCAAAGGACAATGTTATTATGAATTAAATTTATTATAGGAAACTTAGTAATGACTCATTCAATTTTTGTCCCATGCATTCGGTTCTATTTATTAAATATTTGTTAGACATTTAAACATCAGTGTATTGCATTCACTGTATTTTTATTTTGTTTGAATTTGTATGTTAAAGACAAATAAGAATAATTTTTATTAGTTTCTGCAGTGTGCACTGATTTTTTTTCAGTCATAAGTAAGTGCTCCAACGAGGTAGTGGCACTCACATAACAATTTTTCTAATGCCCATTTCCGGAAATTGTCAAGTTTTACATTAAACAGTATAATTATCTTCGTATAACAAGGTCATGAAAAATTTTATGAAGTCCTGAAAAAGTCTTGGAAAAGTCATGGAAATTTTTTATCCAAATTAAGTATGAACCCTGAATTGTTTCTAGTGTCTAAGAAAATTTGGTTAGGTTTTGCATTTCATGAAATAACATAGCGTAGTCAAAACACATCGAAAAAGGTTAAGTAAAGCTGTACTCAAAGTTAAGTTCCCCTTCGCATTGTTTTTTGGTTTCGTTGTACCCCTTTGTATTTTCAACTCATTCTTTTAAAAAAAAATATCCTTGTAACCCCGAACCACAGTTTTTCTAACTTTTTTCTTTTAAATGAATGTGAAAATCACATTAATATACTGTCGGTCGGTTAAGTTGCTGAATTTTTGATTCTAATGGTATTCAGTAATATCACCAGAAACTCTGCATCGGAAGCAAAATATGAGGCATTATCTTCAAATTAGGGTAACGGTACCATTAACAGACCTTCTTAAGATTTTGCTCTCAGGTTAACTCAATTTTCTGAGCCTTTTAATGTATTTAGACTTTTAAAACTATTTTTCTCTTATGCAACTACATCTTATTTAACATTTGGCTGCTTCTGGATCCTCTGAATTAGTTAATTCTATTTTTATTAGCTCAATTTCGAAAAAAGGTCCGACCCCAGTAACAGACACCGAAACTTCTGACGATACCCAGCAACGGATAGGATGAGAAAAGGATGAGTAATGGACGAAATTCCAATTTTCTTCTCAAAATATGCAAAAGTTCTTTATTTTTAGAACTATCACCTTATTTAGTTCAAATAAACATGAAACGGAAGCTGACCTCGTGGTGGTTGTTCACAACCTTCCTCCACTGCCTTGCAAATACCAACTGGCTCATAAACTTCACTCTGATAACACTAGATGGTTGCATGCACTGTATTCATGACTCGCAGAAACATCAGTTTTACCCGCCTAAAATTCTAATTATTTAAATCCGACTAGTGATTGCAATACCGGCAAACCGAATACCGGTATTTCGAGCAATTTTGTAATTTTGTAATACCGGTATTTGCGGAGGTAAAACATCGGTATTGTCGGTTTTAGCTGAAAATAATAATTAGCTTTAATTAAAAAATTTTCAATTTAACTTACTAAATATCTACTTAAATCTCAAATGTACATTTCTTTTTCCATGATACTGAGCCAAAATCAATCAAAAATTTGCCTTCGAAAGCACGAACTAATAGAATATCATTATATCAACGTAACGGAAAGATTGCAAAATGATAGTGTCATTACTGGATAGCTAAATCAATCGCATTTTCGTGGGGTTTTGTGCATCATGTTTTTATTTTTTCCTTGTCCCTGATCACTGATTTGTCACTTACCCTTTTGTGAAAGTTTATTTTGAATGTAATTTTAAATGCATTTGTTCTTTGAACAATTTATTATAACCATCAATTGCAGTAATACTTTATGATTTTTAGAAAACATTTTTCTCAACTGTGCTAAATAATCTCAAATACTTATTCTTGTTAGCGTAACAAATGCTAATTTGTTGTCACCAGTATTGGTTTGTTGTCCTGAGTCGTCTTACATAGTGCCTTGAAAATTTGCATAGAGGTTGAATATATTTTCAGATATTTAGATAATTATAACTAAAGAATTTTGAAAAGAAAACGAAAAAGAGAAACTAACACGATCAAATTTAGTCAAGTTTATCGTAAATTTCAAACCAAAGACCTACTAATAAAAAGCAAACACAAACCACTCCTGCTCAAGAGAAAATGATGTTAATATAGGAAAAGTTTTGTCTCTCAAAAAGAAATAAAGAAGCTATAAATTGAATTATAATGATACTAGTACACACAATACAAAAGAAGCACACACACACGCAAAAGGATTTATCCAAAAATTACACATAACAGACTGAATTATTTGAAGATAAAAATGACTTCTAGGCAATTAGAGGAGGTAGAATGCGGATTTTTAACAGTATCACCGACTTGCGTGAATTCAGAAATTGTATTTTCATTTCTAGGAAAGTTGAGCACTAAAATGAGTTCTAGGCTTTGAGACAATTCAAAAGATGCGTTACATTTTTTACTAGTATTGATTTTTGTTACGACATTTGTTCCTTCTTTTTATGTGTTTGTTCACAATACGTTTTCATAAATAATACGATTTATGTACAGAATTATGAAATGTGGTAACAAAACATTGTGTTTTCAAGCAATTTTTGAAAAATTACAAATACCGGTATTGATACCGGTATCACGTTTTAAAAATACCGAATACCTGGTAGTGAATTTTGGGTACGGTATTGCAATCCCTGTTTACGACTGTCTGTTACTGGTGCCGCTATTCTACCTGTAAGATAAATTCTTCAACTAAAATCAGAACAAAGAGGCTTTTATGATTGTTTTACTTTTCTAAGCAATCAACGAACTGCTTGTTACTCTCTCTTGATCGAGGTTGATGTTCCTTTGATTTTTGGACTCTGAGCCTCTGCGAGCAGCACTGTCCACCGGCCTCTGCAGGTGCACACTCCTCTGAGCCTAGTCCTCCACCAGTAACACTGTCCACCGGCCTTCGCTCCTCCTGGGTGGTGGCGTCCATATCCTACACACTTATCCACAGTTCATACACGAGCACATACATACACCTACACTCACACACGTCATCGCCCAGGAAAGGGACATAATCGCGGAGACCCGTATACCAAAGGACATTTACGCCGATGCTTACAAGGAGGGTCATGCTTCAGAGGTTGTTTGTCGTACATTGTATGCTGTTTTTGTTTAAAGAGCATTGCGAAAAGTCGAGAGGGTAAGGTATAAATAAAGTCTGTTCTGGCGAAAGGGAGCCATTTGTAGAAACACGAAACGTGATGAGCAGGGTCCTATCACAACTCGTGAAAAACGTAATTTGAATCCGAGGTGTCAAATGTCAGATAACCTATTTTTCTTCTTCTTTTTTTTTTTAAATTTTATAATTTCTCTTATTTGAATAAAGTGAAATAATCCTTAATACTAGAGATGCCAATTTTATTGCACAGATATTACGAAAGAGGCTGCGTAATGTTTTAACAGAAATCAAATTATTCCAGGAATGACTTCTCGAGTGACAAATAGAAAACGTAATTGATAATAGTGCCACGGGTGACGTGTCTAAAATAAGAATTAACTCGTAATATGTCGTTAAAACACCTTTGCTAGTTAATTAAAGACATTTTGTCGTCATTTGCTGTCAATGCCGACCTGGGCAAAGCAACAAATCTAGAGACCTATCTAATTTTTTTAGTCCCTTTTCATAGAGGCACTATTCAGAGAACTTGATTGTCAGAGGTTGTAATTTATTAACCATATACAGTAAAATCCCTCCTAACGGACACCCCTCTTATGCGAACAAATTTTAATTTCCCGATTCCAAGGCAAATAACATTATTAAACCCCTGTCCTGCGAACACCCTTCCTATTAAGGACAAAAAAATTGTCCCGTTGGTGTCCGCATTAGAGGAGTTTTACTGTACTTGTTTTAAGTTCCGTAATTTTTAAGATAGTACTTCACATTTTTTGCCCCATACTTTTCTAGAATTCAGCATGTGTAATCAGTATACATGAAGATTCAGTTGCGAAAAGTCGCTCTTTATTTAGAAGTACGAAATTTTATTACTTTCAAGATCGTTCTACTTTTCAAAAATACTTATCGAAAGACTGAAGAAAAGAGGCATCTGCATTCGGTTTCCCGCCGTGCTTTCGAATGCAAAATAGAACGCATTCCACCGTTTCATGATTCTCTAGAAACCACCGTTTGCTTCCCCGTTATTTATTCGGATATTTATGAGTTTTTTTCGCATTCGGCTCTGTGGCAGGGGTAAGACAGGCGATTTAAATTCAGAAAGAGGGTTGAAAGCATATTTACATAAACATTTGGGGGATTTTCGGTCGGAATACTTTAATTGCAAACTCTCAAAAGGAAGCATTTAGAAGAACATCGGAAAAGGGTTTCATTGAAATTTCGATTCAAATAAAGTTTGAAATTTTTATCCATGCTTATATTTTATTTACAAAGTTCGATTTTCTCCATTCTAATGTTTGTACTATTCATTGAGTTACTCTCTTAGTAAGTAAAGGTATCTTTTTAACCTTAAAACTCATCACTTAAGGGAATTTTTTTCCCCTTATGTGCTGTTGTTACTTTTCTTTGCTTGCAATTTTTTGCGTACAGACCTATATGTTTTTATTATTACCAATTTAATCGGTATTGTCGAAAGAATTATTCATTTATATTTGGTCTTTAAAAATAAATCTTAAAATACTTTTTTTCTGCAAGCTCTAGAAGCTGAGAAACCAACATCTGATCATACCTGAAGTGTTTGTGATCCGAAAATTTTGGGTTACCGTTTCCGAAAAGTTTGAGCTGTCTGCATTTTTTAAAACTAAAAAATTATTATTTTAAAAAAATGTTTTTTTTTCCTCCCAATGATTTCAATTATTTTTGTATATATACGAGTATATGAAGAGTTTTTTTGGGGGGGGGAGGGGGGAGGCGAGCTTCTTCAGAATTTCCGAAAATTTCACACTACCTTCAGAAAATTTTACTTGAGTCCTCTATGACCCCTGGATCAATTTAAAATCTTGGCATCTTTGGAAGTACTTATTTGATTCGCGAAGCATTTGTCTCATTGCTTTGAACTTTTATAAAGTTAGACACTTAACACAACTGAATTGTATATTACAAGATATGCAATAATTCTCTAATTCTGAATTTATAGTTTTTTTTTTTTTTTTTTTTTGAGCAATCACGATTGCTTATTGCTTTCATTTGACTGTCCTTGACGTTACGGTTCCTTTTTCAGCTTGGACCAGGGCTGCAGCACCACCGTCCACCGGCGGCGGCGCGGCTGGTCCTGAGCACTGTCCACCGGAATCCACTTTTGCTGGGCGGTGGCGTCCATGTCCTACACACGCATGCTCATATACACTCCCCTACGTGCGCACGCCTTTACACACATACACACGCCTACGGGCACACACGTAAGCCTACACACACAAATATACACACGTAACCACCCAGGAGGAGGGACATGCTGGGGGGGAGGGGGAGAACCGTTTCTAGAAACAATAACTCTAATCAGTAGGGTCTTGTCGCAACTCGTGATTGCGAAAAACATAATTTGAATTCAAAGTTTCGGAATTCAAATTCGAAATAATTGGGGGAAGTAGGTCACAGATTTTTTTTTTTTTTTCCACGTTTAGGTACATACAAGTATTGCAAGAATTTTCTTCGTGTGAACATCAGTATTCCTTCTTATTTCTGCTCACGTATTGTTTATTACACGCGGTTGATCTAGTTTTTATGGTTTCTTAAAAGAGTTTTTACGATAATTTTTAACGAAAGTTTCACCCCCTGCCTTCGAGAAAAGGGAAGAAAACTAAAAATAAATTATTCAAAATATTTTATAAAACATTTTTTTTTTTTAAACTTACTTAACGGAATAAGAAACTGTGCGCTTTTCGTTTAAAAGCAAAGTTGGTCATTAAAGCAACCAAACCCTTGTTGGTCACTTTTTTTACTACCTACTTTTCCGCAAAACTTTTTAAAAAATAAAGGAATTGAAAAAGGTGATTCAATAAAGTAACAACGAAAAAAAAAATTATATGGTATATCATTATAAATACTGAAAATAATGAAAAGGTCAAAAGTAGATAATAAATATGGAAAAACAAAAGTAGAAAAGTATGCTTATGAAGTCAGTAAATGTTTGTTGATCAATCTGATTTTCTTCCTAGTTTAAATGAATAAACATATACCTTTTTGATATCACGATATAAGCTCCGCAAAGACCAGTTGTTCTGTTCATTGTTCATTCTGTTATAATATTTTGTTTCTATCATTATTGTAATAACTTGGTGTAAACCAGTTATTACACTTTCTAGTATATCATGTTTGGCACCCAATTATCCTCAAAAACAGAATCTTATTCATTTATACGTATCTCGCATATTGTTGAAAACAATTTTTAAATGTGTTTTTACTGCTGTCATATTCCAAAAGCGAAAAAACCGACATTTAGGCATTGTTGAATTAAAATTTTTAGCATTCCTGCAAATATTTATTTTATTCACGAAGCATTCGTGACATAATTTTAATTTTTACAACGTTAAATGTTAAATATGATTTGCACCGAAATTAGGTTTAGCTAGGCAAAATAAAAAAAATTATAAAAATTATTTGCTTGACACCCGATTTTCCTCGCAAAAAGAATGAATGTCTTCATTTTAAACCATTAAAAAATCTGTAGATGTGTTTTGTCAGCTGTTATACTCTGAAAGCTGTAAAACCAACATACAGGCATAATTTATTTCTGAGTGTGGAATTATTGCGAATTCTTTTTTGATTTGCGAAGAATTTGTGTCTAAATTTTGAAATTTTAAAAGTTATGTACTAATTATTTATGCTTTTTGTAATGCAATGAAATCCTGCTATTCCGGAATCTATTTAACTGAGATTCTGCTTGTTTCGAAACTTTTTTTTTTCAAAATTACAATCGAAAAAATTACCCGAAGAGATTTAAATGTGCTAAAAGCAAATAAAAGCTAATATGTAATACAGTATAATTCTGCTAATTCGAATTCCGTTCATCCGAGATTCTGCATAAGCCGAGCAGGTGTGATTTTTCAAAATTACAATCCAAAAAAAAAAACCCGAAGAGGTTTAAATGCACTTAAAGCAAAGAAAAGAAAAAAAAAAAGAACAACTTTTTCTGCATGCATAATTTGGTACACGTTGATGAATTCACGCAATAAGTCATGAGATAAGATCTATTCATACATTTACAGCATGAATCTCTTCTTGAATTAGTGGTAAGATAGTCACTTCATTCAAGATCACATCCATTATTCTAATGAAAAAGGGTGTTGCTCATCCGCGTTTGATGGTTTTTGAATCCGATATATATATATATATATATATATATATATATATATATATATATATATATATATATATATATATATATATATATATATATATATATTATAAAGAGAGGGCGGATTTTTGTGTGTTTATATGTTCGAGGTAATCTCCCTAACCACTGCACTTATTTGAAAAATTCCTTCCCTATATGAAAGGTGCTTTCTTACTGAGTGACATGGGCTATAATTCGAAAAAATCCGATTAATAGTTCTTATTTTATTCCAACTTAGGCCCAAATTTTACATAAATTCCCGAATATGGGAGTGAAAATTACTTGCACATATTAGTATTATCTATCGTTGAAAAGGGTAGAATTTTCCGCGTTCTAAACAATTTGTTTCAATGCTATAACTTAATTACGGTGGGAGTAATTTGCGTTTGAAATTTAGGCACTACTTTCTTCAATCTATCAATAAACAGTAAAGGAGTTGTCCCACAATTTTCTTTCCGACACCATTATAAAAAGCGACATTTTTTACTCCAGATCTCTCTCGACCTCTGGTCGAAAAACTGAACTTCTATCTTCAAAGGAAAGAAAGTTACAAGCGTTTTTATTCGGAAAATGTCATTTTGATTCAGGTTGTCAACCACTTTATTTTCGTGTTTCCACTCTTACGCTTTTTGAATCCATTGTTTCTTTCCTTATTTTGCATTTAATTTTAAATGTTATTTTATTTCGTGTGTCCATGGTTACGCTTTTAAAGTCCATCTTTCGCATTTTAATTTCTAAAAGTATTTTAGAAATGTCGTCATTTCTGTCGACATTCTGTCGTCATTGTTTGGAAGGGTAATTTTGCATGGTGTTTTTTTTTTCCCCCTTTTATTTAAGCCTGATTGTTGAACATATGTCACTTGACACACATTTATTCTCAAGGTAGATCGGGCAAAGCCGGCAACGCAGCTCTTAATATATAAATATTTGAAAGCTACTGTGAATGTGATTTTATACTTTTTTGTTTGTTCGGAGAGACATTTATTATTTCCAAAAAAAAAACATCCGCTTCACTCGCAAAAGGGCTAGGTTCCGGCAGCGTGGTCGCATGGCGCATTAGGCGCTGAGCAGTTCAGTCTAGGATTATTGTTTTAAAGCAACCGTAAATGTAATTCATTGTTTTGGTGATTTATTTTCAAAGAAAAGAAACTTTTGATTTGTTTTTATCCAAATGAAATGTACGACATTTTCTTCTTCTTTTCTGACGATGATTTTTAAATGTTCCACGGGATGTTTTTTTTCTCCCCCCCCCCATCCCGTTGGATGGATTATGATAGCGTGGTTGCTGGGCGAGTTAGGCGATAAACAATAGAGTTGCGAAATTATTTTTACATTTGAAAGGTATTATTTGATGTAATTTTTTGTTTATTTGGCGAAATATTTTAAATTGCAGTAAAAACCGCTTCACTCGCCAAATAGAGTTTTAAAGCAACTGTAAATCTAATTTAATAATTTGACGAAAAGTTTTAAATTCCAAAGAAACTTTAGTAGGTTTCTTTTTTGAAAATGTGTGTACGCATTTTATACAAAGAAAAATGATAATTTCACATCATAGGGGGAGGGGGCGTCAATTTTTTTTATTCAACGGACTTCCATTACATTTTTAGCACGAGCATCGTTGTGCGGGTACTGCTAGTACATATATATATATATATATATATATATATATATATATATATATATATATATATATATATATGAGGAAATCTTTAAACCGTTTACCTTTAAATCGAAGTTATACTGTGTGTGTATAATAAATATCGTACTTCACACATGTATCGAAATTTCGACTAATCCGAATTGTTTGTGTTTCGAACCGTCAGTTGCTCCATTTAATTCGGATTAGAGGGACTCCATTGTAGTTAGTTTCACTTTAGTAAGAACTTAACGGAAAATATAAGTCAAATATTAATGGATTTTTTACATAAAATAAGTTATTTCGTATTTTATTACGAAAACTATTCTAATGACAGTAATCATGAAATAAAATCCATTGAAGTACGGCCGCCCGACGGAATGTTCCATGATAGTTAAGCTAAAACCTGTTTCATACTTACGACTGAAAAGAAACGCTGTGCCATCTCTATCGGTCATCTACTCTGAGTGAGTATTTGTCTTAGCGATATATTTAGGATCACTGATCAGTTTGGCGTCTATAGTTCTCCTCAGGACTGTTTGCATTCAATGATGGACGAGTCCACTTCAAAATCGGTTTAAAACATAAGAAGCGACAAGCGAGGGTTGCTATTATCAGGCGTTGAGGAAAAAAGGTTTTTTTTTTTTTGGGGGGGGGGGGTCATCATTGTTTGTTTGCCATAAGAAATAAATGTAATCTGAAAACTCGCTCCAAACTCCCCTATAATGCATATACTTTAGGAGACTTGATTAGCCGATTGCTTTTACTGCCCTTCCCATTTCATACACATCCGATATTTTTAAAACTCCACCGGGTGCCAACAGCGCTAAGGCGAACTATAGACGTTCTTCATTCAGGTAGGGTCAAATTTAATGCTTAAAAATGAATTTTTGTCTTCTTCTCTTTTCAGATAATCCGTGAGCGTTTGTACGTGACAGCTCAACGCAGCTCCTTCGTCTGGAACACTCATCCGGGTGCTTTGCCCATCCTGCCCCAATTCTCCGACGTCTTGCGGGACTTCCCTTTCTACCTGAATGCCCTGGGCGCGGAGCCCGGACCCAAGTTCACCGCTGTGGTCTACGTCAGCATGGCTGCCAGCTCGGCGCATTCAGCTTCGTCGCCATTGCTGAGGCTAGTCAAAACGGTCGCCAAGTCGGCGTACGCAGCCAGGGTAAGTTTTTGCTGTTGTCATTTATTTTTTCGGTTGCTCTAAAGCAGGGGTGACCATTTTGTCTGTTATTACGATCGACTTTATACGTTGGCAGTGTGTGGCGATCTGCTTTCGATACTCTTAACTTGTTACAGCGGGAACAGAAAGTAATGAATCGTACAAGACAGCGGTTAATTCCCCCCCCCCTCAAAACCCATGGTTTTCAGCTTAGTGCATCGAAAAATGCTATACATGTAAGGTCACTTATGACCGGGGATATCCTCATGGATAAGGCATCAGAGGGTAAAGGGGTTCGAAACCCATTGCTGAAAAATATCCACTTAGAACGTCCACCTTTCGTCCGTTTGTCCACAGATTCTGTGATTGGTCCCTAGCAATTACCATGAGTAGGTACCTGGAGACTTATCTTCCCCGTAGGAATATGCCTAAATTGTTGAAATGGTGCTGCCATCTGTCAGTCGTTGTCAAAGTCTGACAGGCTCTTAAGGGATTCATACTCACAAAAGCCACTCCCTTCGGACTTAATCCCTACTTGATACGCGATCAGTTATTTCAAACGGCGTCAGTAACTACAGCAGGACCTATGGCCGAACCATTTTGCTCTGGGGATGATTCTGGCTATCTTTACCACTCCTATACCCCTATACGCTTTCAGAAGAAAATCATGGTTGGTCTCATGAGCAATATATATATTGGACCGGGGTGGCCTGTTCGGTGAGGTTGTGGACCGGTAGCTGGAGGGTTCCAGGTTGGATGCCAGCCAGATCGAACATCCTTCTTGATCGCTAATTGTGACTTGGGCACGTTAAATATGTGGTGGTCACTAAGATGCTCTATCATTCCAAATCAATACCCCTTGGGGAGGAGGGGGGGACCAAGCCCTGTTCGGCTTATGGTTTATCTCAAATTATCGAAATATACCTTAAGTGGTTTAGGCAACAATAACAGTGTATATCTAAATATATAAAAATGGAGTTTGGTAAATTTGTTCCCTAAGATCTCAGAAACTACCCGGCAGATTTGGATGAAACTTTCGCCGTTTGTTCAGTTTGGTACTGGGGAGGTATATAGACCAGTTCGAAAAAAATCCGATTGATAGTTCCGTTTTTATTCCAATTTTAGTCCAAATTTTCGCATAAATGCCCCAATATGGAGGTGGAAAAAAACGTGCACATATTAACATTATATGTCCATCGAAAGCGCCAATTTTTCTGCTGAAGATAGCATCTGTTCGAAGTTTCTAAGTTGTATAAAAAACGAGTTATGGGCTTTTTTGTTCCCTGTTCGAAGGGCTTTCATCAACCCAAGTCAGTATTTAGTGTGTCATTTCAACTCCCAAGAATTGTTGTATTGTTGAATATTTTTGCGTTTCGTCTGACTTTTTGAGGCTTTTCTCAAGTCAAATCTTAAAGTAACGTTTTTCCACAAGATTAACTAAAATAAATGCATTTGGCTCATCATTTTACTTTTAAACGGAGCTTATGTAATTAATGGTTTATTATTATTATTTATGCTGATTGGACACTTGCTCACTATATCCAACCAACCAGCAGAAATATCGCCAGAATTTTTTCAGAAAGATTTCAGTACCTGATGCATTTGGCAGTTTTTTTCCACTGTCGCTGTTTTTGAGCCCAAAGACTACTTAATAATGTTTCTCAGCTTTCACCATATAAACAAAATATCGTCAATCAAAGGTACTTAAAAAAAAAAAAAAAACTGTGTAAAATAATTCAACAACTAAATTAGGCAAATCCAAAAACCGCACAAAAACTTCCATTAATTTTTCTTTTTGCACGATTTCAAACAATCGCCAAATTTTACTACTTATTTTGGAAACATTTCGGATGAAACCGTTTAGCGCCATTTTATTTTGACCAAAAGTATCTCAGCATCTGGCAACAATATTTCTAGAATAAAAATTAGTAAGGAGTTGGAGTATTATCGAAAGTGTCCCAAAATGATTCTCGCAAATTTGGTAAGATTTTAAATCGCACCAAGTGCTCACAAAAATTGAAATTTCCGAAAATAACTAAAGCAAGTGTAAGGGGAACACGGGCGGCTACATTTTTTAAAACAGTTCGTACATCAATAGCCATACAGGAAGGTTTTAGATTTAAAAAAAAAAGTACTAACAGAGAGATAAATCTTTTTAAACATGTAAAGTTTAATTTCATATTTCGGAAATTCTTCAAATTTGTATATGCTTAAATGTCGTGCTTTCGTTTCTAATTGAATACTATTTTGTTCTTTATACTTATTGCTATTTTAGTTTAATGAGTAAGGAAGAAGCTCGATTTTTAATCACGTCAAAAAGGTTTGTTTTAAATTATTTCGCTTTAAACAGAAAACAAGGGCAAGTAACGATTGTTTCTCATAATTATTACTGACCCAGGCAACGCCGGGTATTTTTGCTAGTATTTATTAAATGAAGCTGAAGACAAAAATCGGCTAGTACGTACATGTGTACGAGTATACTAAGCGATCAATCAACGACAAGATTAGGCATTTCCCATTAGAAATACATAACATATACTACATAGTGCATACCAACGAAGAAAATCTTAACGTCTAAATCTCTGAAACAAGATTTTTTAAAAATTCTTGGTGTTATTTACATTGAAAAAAATCAGCAGATGTATGTGTAAGTTAGCTGTAAACTAGCGGATGTGTACATCACATGACTTCCTTTTACACCAATTCAAAGAAAAAAGCGCTTAGGAGTAAGCAAGGAAACACTTTAATTCTTTTCACCCCTAGTTCGTCACGAACCGATGCAAAAAAGCGTTTTGCAAAGATTAAATTTCCCAATATCGACAATTTTAACGTGATTCGATGGATAACTCTCTAAGTATTGCCAATAGCTTCAAATTGAAAACAAATTCAGAATTTTTTTTTTTAACAAATTGCCAAATTTGTCGCCAATCTGGCGATATGCTGTCAAATTATAACAGCACGTGAGTTTGCATTGATATTAAAACTGGTTTTCCCCTAAAAAAGTGTAAAAGGCCCCTTTTGGGAATATCGGAATACAACCAAACGGGGAGGCACTACACCCCACTAGGAGTCTACATACCAAATTTCATCTTTCTACGATATCGTTCTTGAGGTATGCGATATGAGAAATCTCCTCCCCTCACTCAGGGCGTCCATACATTCTAGGGCATAGTATGCACGTGCGGTAGCGTCGAAAAAACCACTCAAATTCCTTCGGAAGTGAGCAAAATGGAAAATTAGGCCGAAATTTGAGGAAAAATTTTTTTCGCGCATACAATATTTCCTTTACTGTGTAAAAGGAAGTAAAAAGTAGTTCAATATTTTACGTAGATCGACCAGAAATTTTTCTGTGGTCAACCTGTTGGTCACTCCTGCTCTTGAAGAATATTTCTTGGTTTCGCTGTCCAACTATTTTCTCAAATTATAATTATTTTTTGAAATATTTATTTTATTTATTTTGGTTTTTGTATGTAAAGACCTGAAAAAAACTTAACTCCTAGAATCAAGTTTCAAATTGTTTGGCGCCCAAATTCCTTCAAAAATAAATAAATAAACAATAGATTTGCGGAACTATTTACTTTTTAAAGCTACTGTTTATGTAATTTGATGCCTTTTTTGTTTATTTGGCGAAACATTTTTAATTGAAAAAAAATAATAATTGGAATTCTGAAATTTTGAATTCAAATTATGTTTTTCGCAATCACGAGTTGCGACAGAACCTTATTCATTGGAGGTATTGTTTCCAGAAACGGCTCCCCCCCCCCCCCCCAAGTCTGCCCCTCCTCTTGGGCGGTTACGTGTATATAGTTATGTATGTGTAGGCTTGTGTGCGTGTGCATAGACCTGTGTGTATGCATGTTGGCGTATGTGTAAGCGTGAATAGGCGCGCGTGTGTGTATGTGTGTAAGGGCGCGTGTGTGTGTATGTGTGTGAGTGTGTATGTGTATGAGCGTGTGTGTGTGTGTAGGACATGGACGCTACCGACCATGAGAAGCGGATTCCGGCGGATAGTGCTCAGGACCGGAAGAGCTGCACCTGCAGAGAACGCTGGGGTTGAAAAAGGAACCAAACATCAAGGACGGTCAAGTAAAAACAATTAGCAATCGTGATTGCTCAAAAAAATTTTTATTTATTTATTTTTTTTTAGAAAAATCAGTAAATGCTTTTTTTCTGCTATTGTACTTTAAGAGCTGGGAAACCAAAATAATAATAATAATAATAATAGAATTAAAATCTTTAAATCCTTGCAAATACATTTTTGATTAGGAAGCATTTATCATTATTTTATTTATTTATTTTTTTACCGTTAATTAAATAACTATGATTTATATCAGTGGTGCCCAACCTTTTTTCATCCCAGGGGCGTACCTCATACCAAGATTTTTCTCGCGGGCCAAAACACATGTAAAATTAAAATACGTATATTTATAAATTTTTAGGTTAAATGGTTCTATGGGAAAACACGCAAAAGGAAGGAAAACTACAAACCAAGAACTACTGTTATTATTGTTGCATGCTTATTTTACTAATACGAAGTTTCGAGCTGTTTATAGAAACCAAAAACTCTTTGTCTTCTAAATTTACAACAAACAATTATAATACCGAATAAAGAACTCTGTCGGCAGGTTCTAGATAAAGCTCTAGACTTGGAATTGGTCGCCACTGGCTTCCAAAGTCACAAAAAATGGTAGCCACTTTTGGTAACCTTTTTATTTATTTATTTATTTATTTTATTTTTTTTATTTATTTTTTTTTTAAACAGCTTAGCGCAAAAAGTAAATAACCTATTCGCTACTAGTAATATTAACAAGAAATTTTAAAATTTTTTAAATATTTAGTCTGAAATGAACTACGAAAGCAAAATTTGTTTGTAAAAAATCAATTAAACGCTTACAAGAGACTCAAGAGAAGAGTTCAAATAGGAATGGAAGCGTGTTGTCGTAGCTCGATATTATTTTTAACAGAAAATAAACAAGTGTTAGCCACTTTTGGCGACTTGTACATGATTCTTTAGTAGCCATTTTCAATGAAATGGTCGCCCGTTGGCGAAAGGCGACTCCTAATCTAGAGCTTTAGTTCCCGAATATATTGGGTTGTTCGGAAAGTAATTTCGTTTTTTCCCGTCAGAGGACTTAATTACGTTATTTCGAAACCAACTTCACACTTAAGCCGCATAACCATTATATGTCTTGAGAGCTGATATTGCAAGGCTTGTGTGTGAAAAAGTTCTATTAATTCTACGCAGTAGTTTTTGGTTGGTGCCCTTTTAAATATGGAGAGCAATAAGCAGCATTTTCGTCATATTTTACTTTTTTACTTCAGAAAAGGTAAAAATGCTGTCCAAGCGAGAAAAAAATTGACGGATGTGTATGGAGAAGGCGTGTTAACAGTACGCCAGTGCCAGAACTGGTTTGCAAAATTTCGATCCGGCAATTTTGATGTCGAAGATGCACCACGGTCTGGAAGGCCGGTCGAAGCTGACAAAGATGCGATAAAGGCATTAGTTGATGCAAATCGGCGAATAACCACACGAGAGATCGGTGAGAGATTAAATTTGTCGAATTCGACTGTTTATGGCCATTTGAAAGGCATGGGCTTAACCTCGAAGCTCGATGTGTGGGTGCCCCATGTCCTTACGGAGCCTCACACAAGTTTGGTCACTCGCCAAAAACTTTTACAGCTTGAATGGGACGTACTGCAACATCCACCATATTCTCCAGATCTGGCGCCTTCCGACTACTATTTGTTCCGGTCCCTGCAAAATTTTTTGGATGGCAAAACCTTTACCTCAAATGAAGATGTCAAAAACCACCTGAACCAGTTTTTTGCCAGCAAGGACCAAAACTTTTATGAGAGGGGAATTATGTTACTGCCAGAAAGATGGCAAAAGGTGTTGGACCAGAATGGCCAATATATAATTTAATAAAATATTTATTCATTATACGAAAACTGTCTTTCATGTTTCCCAAAAAAAAACGAAATGACTTTCCGAACAACCCAATACTTTCAATTCATTACATTGAAGGTAACAGCGGGCTACGTGGATCGGCTTTACGGACCACGTGTGGTTCGTGGGTCGTAGGTTGTGCACCACTTATTTTCATGATATAGTTAATGTTGCTTAAGCAAAACCCTAAGATATAAGAAATATTATTATTATTTCTTCTTTTTTTTTTTTTCAAAATTTTGTTTGGCATCTGAGTTTCCTCGAAACAATTTTTTCGTTTATTTTGCTTTAATCAAAAAAATTCTAATGGGGTTGTTTCCTTCAGTCAAAAGTAGTACTTTTTGCCACTGAAATTGATAGAATAAGCAAAAAAAAAAAAAAAAAAACATGAACCTAGAAAATACTTTCATTTTCCCAACAGTTATTTTTTAATTAATTTTTTTAAATGTCCGATTTTTTAAACAAAGCGTAGTTTTGATGACGTCACAAATGATGTTCTTTGACGCATCTTTCTACCGCGTTTCCACGTTATGATAATCAAGAAGCGAATTAAATATTGCACTCTGCGCTTACTATCAACCATATCGTTGCCAGTACACATGAGTAAAGATGCGAATTAAATATTATGCACTGCGAATGGCAAGACTGAATGGCATTTCATCATTTGTGATGTCATCGGCAGAAGCATAAAGAATGAAAGCGCACCGAATTAAGTTTTTTTTTTAAATGTTAAACTTGAACAAATGATTTAAAAAATGGTCAGAGCCTATGTTTTTAAGCATGCTCTATCTGAAAAAAAATACTTTGAAAATTTTGGAAACGACCCCATTGTGCTTTTTCTGCTATCATAATTTATAAAAGCTACTATTCAACATATAGGTCTGATTACATTAAAATCATGGAATCCTTGCGAATATTGTTTGATTCACGAATTATTTCTGGTGTTTATTAACCTTTATATCATTATACAATCAGTAATCCTTGTCAAGGTCGACCTGAGGGCATGTCAACTTAGTCAGAAAATAGGGACCCAACCATTGAGTGGCCCTGGTTCGGATTTGAAGCGGTATAAATTTTATAACTTTTATGCGGGAAGGGTGACGAATCTGACAAGGGACCCGCCGTGGCTTTCGGCCGCCCTGGTGGTTGTGAAACAGTTAATTTTACTTTTGTGAAACGTCAAACAAAAATGTAAATTAAATATTATAGTTTTTCGTCTTTTTTAGCGCCGAGTTTTTGCTTTTTTTTTAAAGAAATCTGTAAATGTGTTTTTCTGCGGTCATGCACAGAAAGCTAAGAAATCAACATATAGGCATAAGAATGATAAGCTTGGGAATCTTACATTATTCGGTTCGCGAAACATGTGTCATACTTCTGAGTTTTTGTAACGTTGTATAAAATGAATCTGAAGTCCCATGAAAATTAGTTTTACTTAATTAAAATTTTCAGCAAAAAGATTTGATACGTTGATGTTTTTTTTTTTTTTTTTGTTTTCTTCCTCTCTTTTTTTACTAACCTTCACTTTTGAGAAATTATATATTTTCTGTACATTCATCTTTCAATTTAAACCAAGCAACATATAAACTCACTTTCAGTGATTTCTAGCCTACTTTCCCAGTAAAAGTCAGAAAAAGAAGAAAAAAGCATGAAGAAGGCTTAAATGCATCTTAAAAAATATCGCGAAAAACAAAAAAAAAGTCAAAAATAAATAAAATAGTTAAATAAATATCTAAAAATTGGAAAGTAGGGTATTGAGACGGGGGAAAATGTCTGTCGGTCTGTCTGTCTGTCCCCCCCCCCCTTACAACTTTTGAATGGATAGTCCGATTCGAACAGATTTTTTTTTTTTTTTTTTTGTTCGAAAGATCTCGGCGAGGACACCTCATTCTTATATTTCATTTTTTGATTTGAACTATTTTTTGTTCAATTTTGAACAGTTCAAAAAAAACTTAAAAGTAGCGCCTACCGGGAAATGCAAGGCAATTCCGAACTGTGAGGCGAATTTGCGTCAAACAAACTTTGTAGGAAAAAGCTTTTGATGAAAAACTTGTAAGTATCTTTTTGATTTGAACAATTTTCCGTTCAATTTTGAACAGTTCAAATCCCCTAACATTAGCGCATACGGAGAAACTGAAAGTCAACGTAGATTCCGTACTTGAAGGCGGATTTAATTCAAACAAATTTTGTTGGAAATAACTCTTGACACCCAATTCCAGACTCCGAGTTCAAGAATTTAGGGGCACCTGACTCCGACTCTGACTCCTGTGCCCGATAATTAATCGGACTATGTCTCCCCGACTTCGACTCTGACAGCTTTGGCAAAAATTTATACACGGAGGACAAATGACTGACTCCGATTCTTGGATATTCGACTCCGACTCCTTTACCTCAAAATGAGATTGACTCCGACTCCGCTGCTGTGGTTTTAACTGTGAAATAATTATTGTTGATATGACTTGTTTTTATTTTCACGCTAAAGTTTTAATATAGGTATTCAGTTTTCGGCGAATAAACTCGAAGTCATTTATGTTAAAGATATGCGCAGACAACTTTTTTTTTGACGATGAAAATTATTTCTTTAAGTTGACATTTTATTGTTTTTATTTATTTTGGTAAGTGCATTAATTCATTTAAAAAATTATTTTTGGCAACTGGGGAAAAAGACTTTTTTTTTTTTTGATATGATGCATTTATTTTAATACGCTTACTAATTTTAATTATTTTTTTTTTCATTTTGAAAGCTGTAAAAGTTTTTTTTTTTTTTTTTTTTTGAAATGGAAAAAAGTGTATTAGCTTGGCTTGTTTAAATGGTGCTGATCATTTATTTGTTCGGTTTTTTTACGGCATCGAATTTTTTTAGATGAGTGAGGAATATTTTATTCCTAGAAATCAGCTTAAAATATTTAAAAAATACGTTTGAAAAAATTTGTGATTTTAGCTATTTTTGAGAATATTGATTAGGTACTTGAAAGTAATATGGGTATACGGGAAAGTAGGCTCGTTTAGTTCTAGACAGAACTTTTTGTTAATTCTTCTGTATCTCTTTATCTTTACTAATAATAAAGCTGAAAGGATGTCTGGATCTCTGAGACGCGCAAAGCGCCTAGACCGTTCGGCCGATTTTCATGAAATTTGGCACAAAGTTAGTTTGTAGCATGGGGGTGTGCACCTCGAACTGATTTTTCGAAAATTCAGTGTGGTCCTTTTTATATTCCAATTTTAAGAATAAAATCATCATAGGATGGACGAGTAAATTACGAAATTATCATAACGTGGAACCGTAACATGGGCACAAACCAATTAGCGAGATACGAAATTATCATAACGTGGAACCGTAACATAAGTACAAGCCAATTGGCGAGAAAATTCACCATACATTATTTGTAAATATACAGGCGAACCAAAAGACCTTTTAATTTTTCTATTACGGGCAAAGCCGTGTGGATACCACTAGTAAGACATAAACATAAAATCATTTCTTCCCCCATTTGCTTCTTACACCGATATAAATTATAGGAAATAGATTTCAAAAACTCAGGGAATCATATAAAATCCGGAAAAGTAATTTGTGAGAACCCAGTCTAATAACGCTTTTGCTGTTTTTAGAGCTAGATATAGTTATTAAATTGAAATTATTTATTTTATAATTTTAAATATTCAATCATGTTTCTGCGTTTTTCCTGCCAAATAAAAAAATACTTATTGCGTTTTTTTAACGATGAAATGAAGTTTGAAGTAGAAATATATAAGATTTTAAGTCTTTTCCGAAATTTTAAAAGTATTTATTTTTTCTGAAAGAGCATGCTTAAAACATAGGATTTGACCATTTTTTTTAATAATTCGACAAATTTTAGTATTTTTTAACAATTATTTTAATCGGTAGAAAGTAAGCGTAAACATTCAGCTTGCCAGTAGAGTGCGCGCCAAAGTTCATAACTTGTGACGTCATAAAGACCACGCCTTATTTGAAAAATTGGACATTTAAAGAAAATTGATTTAAAATTAAATTAAACGTTTTGAAAGTAAAATATTTTCCTCGCTCCGTATTATTTTTTTTTTCCTTGCTCATGCTATCAACTTCAGTGACTAAAAGTAATACTTTTGACTGATGGAAACAACCCCGTTGTAGACAATTGAATTTTGTATGTTATCTTTTTTCACACAACAATATCAATGTAAGATCTATTTTTTCAAAAATACTTTTTTAGTTGGTAGGTTTTTATACCTGCTCCTGCTTGTAAAATGCATTTTGTTGATTTTCGTGGGCACTTTATTAATTTTTTTTAGCAGAGGTTTTTATGTGTGAACTTTTGAATCAACGTGTTAAATTGCCTTATATAATTACTTCTGTTTCCTTAAAATATTCTAAAGTTTCGATTTAGGAGAAACAAAATAAATGCTTAAATGTGTGGCATCTTTTAAACACAGTTACTTCTCTCTGTGTTTTCAAACCCCCCCCCCCCCCGTCCCCTCAAAAAAGTGCAATACGTGATCTTTGTGTCAGTTTTCTGCTGCGCACTTGACTTAAAACAACACGACTGATACGTCATTAAAATTCCACTGCACTTATCGACTGCAGCAACAACTTTGGATTTGGATCTGATTAATCGTTTTGGAGACATTTATATTTTGTCAAAAAAGAAATTATTTCTAAGTGAAATATCAATGTGGCAAATGGAATTATTTCTGGGGGGGGGGCATTAATTTTAAGTTCGGATGTTTGTGACAGATGCACTGTTTCGCCAAATTCCTCTTCATTAAATAAATTTTAAGTAGAATGAGGAAGTAGATTTTGAGGATGTAGACTGAAATTTTCTTTCCTTTTTTATAAGACCTCCTACGCACCAGACATTTAGTTGAATCAACTTTTCAGAAAAGGTACCTGTTAGCTTGAAGACAGGCGTTTTTGGTTGTCTTCACATAAGGCTACTTAGTATTTATTTTGTTATCTCAGTTTAATCAATGTGTTGCTTAATATTAAATGTTTGTAAACATAACAAGCCGTTAAACTTGATTAAAAGTACCATTAAAACTAAAATTAATCTGCCAATAATAAATTTACGTCCTTGAAAATTAAAATAATCTGCCGTTTAAAAAAGAAAAATTCTTAATCACCATGAAGAGCTCCAATAAAATGAAAAATAATAAAGCATTTTTGTTTCTCTAAATTGTAAACTATTCCGCCAAATAAATATTTCAAGTCATTAAAAAGCAGTATGAGTTCTATTAAGGGGGTATTTTAGTCTATAAGCTTGATTTTACGGGCGTAATAGAAAAAAAGTATTAGTAGCTATTTTCACTGTCCATTTTTATCAGCTTTCTATTAATACGTTAAAAGTATTAAAATGCTTAATAGTTGAAAAAAATTCAAAATTGTATTTGGTGGAGGCTAGCAAAGGGGAGATCATCTCCTGATTAACGTGATTCAAATCTTCCAGGTGATCTGAAACATAAAGTTAAGGTTAATCTTTACTAATAATAAAGCTGAAAGTCTCTTTGTCTAGCCCTTCAAGCGGCCGTGACGTAAAATTCCTTCACCCAGCCATGTATCGAAGAGCGGCCGTGTCGAAAAATTTCGCCATGAATATTCTTCCATAGAATTTTACGCCGCAGCCGTTCTCAAAGCAGAATATTCAAGGCCAAATTTTTCGACACGGCCGCTCTTCAATACATCGCTGGGTGAAGGAATTTTACGTCACGGCCGCTTGAAGGGGTAGATCTCTCTCTGTCTGGATATCTGTCAGGATCTTTGTGACGCGCACAGCGCCTAGACCGTTCGCCTGATTTTTATGAAATTTGGCACAAAATTAGTTTGTTGCATGGGGGTGTGCACCTCGAAGCGATTTTGCGAGAATTCGATTTTGTTCTTTTTCTATTCCAATTTTAAGAACATTTTCCCGAACAAAATCGTCATAAGATGCACGAGTAAACTACTAAGTTATTATAACGTGGAACCGTAACATGGGCAAGCCAATTGGCGAGAAATTCACCGTACATTATTTGTAAATATACAGGCGAACCAAAAGACCTATGCCTGGACGTAGCTGATTTAAAAAAAAAAAGCAATTTTAAGCAACTCCAAGAATAATTTGAATTTCCATAAATCCTCTTAGAAACTTATTCTTAAAGGGCTAAACTTTAAGAATATGAAAGCAAAAAGGAAAATCGATTTTTTTTGAATTTCTAGACTAGAAGACCCCTTAAGTCACAGCACAAAGAACAAGCAGGTTGGCCGAAATTTTAGCAATGAGAAATGTCCTCGTCAATTTGGCATGTTCCGTGTTATAATTATTCCAGTTATTGGAATTAACTCTGCCTTATCATTTTTGGTTTTCACTAATTGCTCAATATTTCTCTCTCCCAGATTGTAGTGATATGGAACAGCGAGTCTGTGCCTGCGTCTTCAGTCAAGTGGCCTCCGTCTACCATTCCCATCAATGTCATTCAAGCGCAACACAAGGTAAGACATCATTCTCATCGTTATCATTCTGACGTTTGAATGGGGTCGTTTCCAAAATTTTAAAAGTATTTTTTTCTGAAAGAACATGCTTAAAAACATAGGATCTAAACATTTTTAAAATAATTTGTTTAAGTTTAATATTTAAAAAAAAATTACTTAAATCGGTGCGCTTTCATTATTAGCATTTCTTGCCGATGACATCACAAATGATGAAATGCCATTCTGTGTTGCCATTCACTTTTTCTCCTTCTCATAATGCTTCATCTTCTAATCAATCACCTAAAGGAGCATCATTTTTCTTCATTGTCGTCAAATTTTTGTTTAACTTTATTACAAGCGTCTAATGCATCATTCTTATTTTAGAAATTTCATTCGAGTCATTGAGATTTCCTTTGTCAAGATCCAATTTTCGAAATGTGAAATATCTTCTATTATTTCCGCCACGAACGTTTCAACCGCACCTGTAAACGTCGTTGGTAGACTTCTTTCGTGAACTGAAGTGAAATGAGAATTCATATTCGTTGCCATTCAGACTTCAAGTGTCACAATTTTTATTTATTTGTATTTTCGATATTTTTTCTTCTTTTGATGACTGTATTTTTTGTAATGGAATACGACCTACCTATTTTAACTTGAGAGATTTTGACATAAACATTATCGATAGGAAGAAAATCTGAAATTTTGCATTTTGTGAACAATTCTTCTGAAAGAAATTATCCGAAGGAGTTCTTTTAGCTCTTCAAAAAATGAAATTAGAATTTTTCAAACCACTTGTATGATTTGGCTAAAAATTAATAAAAAAATTTTGTCAATAACAACTTGAAAACGCGTATTTTATAAATTGAAAATTTAAGTTAAATGTTTGTGATAAACGACTACTTAAGAATATTAAATCAATTACAATAAAAGTTTACAATAATACTTTCATAAGATGATTTATGACAATTTTTTGACACCTTTTATATAAATCATTTAATCATTTCCTAAGTACTAAAATTCATATTTTGGTCCGAATTCCACGAAAACTTTCAGAAAAATATAGTATTAATGAATCGTGTCTCGATTATTAAAATTCCAACTTTTGATCTGAAATTCACGAATGTTAAAATGAAACTGGAATGTTTTAATCCGGTATCAGTTACTACAATTAATAATTTGATCCGAATTTCAAGAAAACTTACAGAGTTTAACTAATTACTTGTCTCAATTATTAAAATTCCCCTTTTAAGCTGAAATTCACTAACATTTATATGAAACTTGAATGTTTTAATTGGATATCAGTCATTATATTTTACAATTTAATCCGAATTTCAAGAAAACTTTCAGAAGTTAAATTCATTAATTGCGTCTCAATTATTACAATTCCTCTTTTAAGCTGAAATTCACGAACATATGTAGGAAACTTGAATGTTTTAATCGGGTATAAGTTATTACATTTAATAATTTGATTCGTATTTCAAGAAAACTATCTGGAGCTAAATTAATTAATCGCGTCTGAAATATTGAAATTCTCATTTCAACTCAAATTTTGTGAAAACTTTCGCCAAGTAGGTAAATTAGAAGTTATCTCTATGAATACTCTCATACTCATAGTATTAGTCATTGCTAAATAAGGAGAGAAAAGTTTAAAACTTCATTTAAAAGTGCAAAAATGTTTCGAAGAAATAAACTTAATGAGTTGCAAGCAATATCAAGTAAAATAATAAGAGTATCGGGAAATAAAAAATGACGATAGCTTAATGTCGAAGATGGGAAGAAATAAATATAAAGGGAATTTTTATCTTTTCTTCCCCAAGCTCCTGGGGCTTCGTTCTTAGAGTGGATATTTTTCATGTGTAGCTTGCCCCATTTAAGGGCAGTCAATTTTCCAAGCAAAGTGGCAACGTCTTATCGCTGGCAGTTGTTTTCGTTTTTTCAGAAAAATATAAAATGACTTGTTGGCTGCATTTGATTTGTTTATTTTGTTTTCCTTGAAATAAATGCAAATATTTAAAAGTTTCCTGGTGTTTTTCAATCTGTGTTTTTTGTTTAATGATAAGATACGAAATGTACCTACTTTAGACAGGAAAGAACGAAAAATAACACAAACAGTAGAGTTTATCTATTAACTAGCAGTACCCGCACAACGATGCCTGTGCTAAAAATTTAAAGAAAATCCGTTGAATTAAAGGAAAACAAATTACATTTAAATTACATTTGCAGTAGCTTTCAAGTGTAAAAAACTCCATTATTCATCTCCAAATTCGCCAAGCGACTTTCTAATTAAAAAGAAAATCGATTAACATACGCACAATGAATTTAAAATAAAGTAATAAAAGTAAAATATTCATTCGCAACTCCAGAGCTCGAATACGCTACCTTGCGGTGATTAACACTACTGCCGAAAAAGGTAAAACATTCCATTCCACATGTTTTCTTTGGGGTAAATTACAGGTTTCAGACAGTTTGTGGTGTAATGTAATTTCAGAAGAATAGAAAAAAAAAGCTTCCCACAAACACGATGAAAAATTATCATTCACTAAGCGTCAAAGCAAGTTATAAGTTACAGCATTTGTTTGTTTTACCTTTTTCATCCGCCATTAGACTAGCTCCAGCGCCCCCAATAGTTTATTGGAGTTGCGAATAAGCAACAAAGGAAACTTCCTCCAAAATGTTTAAAAAGAAAGAAATTGAAAAATTGTCTAGAAAATGGACCTTAGTGTAATAGTTGAAAATTGTCTGGAAAGTAGACCTAGTGTTATAGCAATTTCTCGAAAGAGAAGCCTTGAAAATTGGCTAAATTAGAATCGCTTATATCTCCTGTTCTAATTGAGTGAGAGAAATGGAACAAACACCTTCTTATTTGGGTAGGAAAACCCTTTCCAACGATATATAATGTTAGGGGGTGGGGAGGATTTTTTACCCCCTAATTAGCCGAAATTTAGCTTAATTAGTTAATTAGAAAAAAACTAATTCGAAATTTAGAATTCGGGCTTCGAGGTGCAGACCCCCGGGGTACGTTCGAATTTTGTGCCAAGTTTCAGAGCTGTAGGTGCTATGGGGGTTATTTCTGGCCATCGGGTAGAAAACAAAGAAACACCGTATATAGATTTAAGAAAGAACTGATTCTTCTCATAAAATATGTAGCTTCCTTTTTGAAAGAAAATATATCTAAGTGAGCATTTGCAATGTACCATTGGTACAGTCTACACCAGGATATTGTACCACTAAGACTGTCGAACTCTAGTTAGGGCAAACCTAATCTTGCAGCTTCATAATGCTGCAATTAGGATTGCCTAGCATTCACAGTGCTGCCAGGTTACGTTTGCTTCAACTGTTGGTGAATTTGTAAGTTACCAGTCACTGGTGCGAAAGGGTACTCAATATTATAAAGAAAACTAAAACAGAATATAAGTCTTCAATGGCAACGTTTTTTTTTTTTACTATACTGTGATTGTAAATACACTCAGGAACATAAAAAATAGCGCCCCTAGAAGGAAGCATTGGATTGAAGTGAAATTTAATATACAGAATAATATAGGTGAGAGATACACTTGATTCCCAAAATCTAGACAATTAAACAAATACAGACTAAGAAATGAGATAAATACAGTGCTACTTCAGTAGCGCGTTGGACCCCCTTTTACTGCAATGCAAGCCGCAACACGGTCCGGCATTGAGCTAATTAAACGTCTGATGTTGTCGTGAGGCAGACGGACCCACAAATTTTGAACGGGCACTTCTAAATCTTGCACGGAGTAGCACGGCAGCATCTGCCGTTTCAGCTGATCACATACATGCTCTATAGGGGACAAGGAGGGGGGGAGCAGGCTGGCCATGGAAGAGTCTCAAAAGGTCTTAAGAAATCTTGATCAACTCTAGATGTATGCGGCCGAGCATTATCTTGCTGGAAAATTGCCCCTGGGAGATCATTTAGGAACGGTCCTACATGTGGTTGCAGAATTTAACATAACGCTGAACCGTTAAGTTTCCACGTACCACAACTAGAGTGGACCGGCTATCATAGGCTATGCCCCCCCCCCCTTCCAGACCATTATACCCGCGGTGCAGGCAGTGTCATGCGATAGAATGGATGGAATGGTGCCTATCTCCAGGATGCCTCCACACCCGTGCGCAGTTATCATCTGACCCAAAAACGAACCGGGATTCATCACTGAACACCACTTTTTGCCAGTCAATGACATTTTTATTTATTTTATTTTTAAACCAATGATACCTTCGTACCTGCCATTTCTAGCTTAACCGGTGAAGGGTACCATGGTGGTTGAGGGGGAGGGAAAGAAACTGAAGGGAAAACTTGAAATACATATCGCATATACGCACATACCTATACACATACATATACATATACACACACATATATATATATATATATATATATATATATATATATATATATATATATATATATATATATATACATATACACACACACATACACACATATATATACATATACATATACATACATACACACATACACACACACATACATACATATATATACACATGTACATAAAAAAAAAACATATATATGTGGGGGAAATGGCTTGAAAAAGTTAATAGGTTCAAAATGCTATATTGGGGCCAAGTAACTAGGAATTAATGAGAGAGAATACTGTTACATTTATATCCTCGTATAAAATAAAAATATTAACAGAAAAGTAAATATATAAAAATACTTATAGTAAAAAGACTCTTGGTTAAAAGGTTGTATGCATCCAAGTTGAAATGCCTGGTAACAGTCAATGACATACCACATCGCTCTGGCTTCGCACCATTGTAGACGAAGTTGCGCTTGTTTTAGTGTTAAAGGGAGTACACGAAAAAGACGCTTGGATTGCAGATTCACTTCCGCTAGACTTCTAGAAATGATTCGGGGAACAACTGCTACCCCTACGTGTGCTTGTATGGTGGAGCGAGTCACTGTGGGATCCCAGAGCGCTTGCCGGACAATCCTTCGATCCTTTCTCCTCGTCCTCTTCCTGTCGCTCCAAACCCGTTTTTTCGCACGTAAGTACCATTTCGTGTCCACTGCCTCCAGTAGTTTCTAACGGAACACTCCGTACGATCCACCTGGGAAGCAACACGGCTCGTCAACCAGCCCGCAATTTTCATGCCGATGATCAAACCTCTCTCAAACTCGCTTATAGCTGTGAGAAACGTTTTCTAACTCGCCTACCTGGCATCCTTCACTCATTTAGGTTCTCCAACACTTGGAATGTAATCGTAACACCTATAAAATCTTAAGTTATGCACTGGTTTATAAAGCACATTTTTCCCGATTCTGTGGGTAAACGGTCATGCGCATTGACACCAAACTTGAATCATTTGCATATCAGATGTCACTTTTCTTACATGCAAAGTTTCGCGATTGTACCTTTCTTCTTCCTTGCGACGCTATTTTCAATGTTCCTGGGTGTATTTTGACATTTAAACTATAAGTAGTATCCGGATTAAATGCACAAACGAATTACAAGAACTTTAAATGCAAGCAATTTGCCCTTACTGCAATTTAATAGCAAAAATATATAATAAAAAACAAGATAAAAAGTTTAAATTCAGTGAAAACTTCATTGCGTTTCCGGAGCCAAATAAGCAACTTTCATTGTTGCAGCCGAACGAAGGCCTATGAAGTCAAACCACTGTAACTGGGCTCATATATACCGAGAATTGTACTAAAACCAAAATATTGTCCTGATCCATGACCTTCAAGGTTATGCCGATTTGAAGGAAGATTGCAAGAAAAAACCCTTAATTTTCACGAGTTTGCATTAAATTCAACTGACGGTTCTACCTTAAATTTTCGAATAAGTTCATTACCACACCATACGCCACTTTTGAGTTCCTGCATGCAGAAACACAATTAACTCCAAACACAAACTTTCCGTTCTGAATTTTAGGTTCTTTTCATGTCTTCTCCTCCGGGCTCTTTTCTTGAACTTAGAGGGGGGGGGGGGGGGCAGCTTCGAACGTTCCATAGAGTGTGGCCGGAGGAGAGCGCCTCTAATGGTCAGCACACACTCGTCGAAGTGGCCATTAGATGGGCTGTCCGAGCGTAGCGGGTTTGATTTCGAATTCTAATGGGTATTTTAGGGTTGCTGTGTGCAAAGGTTTGCTTTGATTTGGGTAATGGAACGCTCTTTGTAGCGATGACGTGTCTTTGGGATGGACTGAGGCACGTACTCATTCAAATTCGAAGCCCTATATTTTGGGTTATTATAGAATTTCCACTACTTGGGTTAAGAGATAACGTTTTCTAGACACTGTCTTTGTTCTCGAATCCATAAGTAGCAGTTGAGCTAGGCAGTTATTGTTATTTTCTGTGCAATGTTTATTTCGGAGTGTGTCTTTGTGGAATTGTCATTTGATGGGGGGATCGTTTAGTGAACTGAAAATAACAATCAGTTTATTTCCACGAATTTGAGTTTCCGATTAAGTTTTAGGCACCGATCAAAGTATTCGATACAACCGAATGTTCAAGTAGCAAGATTTCAAAATTGAAACAATTTAAGATAGTCTTTTTAGATTTTGCGCCGTTTTGTTAGGGAGGCTATTAACCTATTAGTATTATTGTAGGGAAATATCATAGATATTCGGTATGGATAATTTTTTCTCAAAAGTGCATGTTTAAATCGAAGTTGTATTATTTAGTACAATACCTAGAAAATTGGATTTTTATTTTATTTTTAAAAATCTTTTTCCTAACGGTCCATTTAAGTTAAGATCTGTTTTCATTGTTTGTGTTAAAATTATTTCCTTTGCTCTACTACTAGTATTTTGCAACTTTTAAATTCTTTTGTAAGTACTTTTTTTTTTTTTTTTTTTGTTAATGTTGCGCTTAAATGTTATAAATATGATAAAATGAAGTTCAAAATGTGAAAAAGAATAATTGTGACCTCGGGAGCTCCGCCCCCTGCTCGTTTCGTCTCAAAGCTTCCTAAGCCGTCTCCGTCAGGTCAAACAACATACCGCCATATTTGGCGGTGTAGTTCGGGTGCTTTGCCCCTTCCTCACTATCTGCGGCAAAAAAGTGGGCAAATGAAACAACTGTCCAATCTTATGATACCAGCTCAATGTAATATAAAGTAGTTAAAACTTTTTTTATCTTATTTAATTTGTTTAAAAATAAAAAAGAGTTTAGTCAAACACGTTTTTTTTTCCTACATTACCCAATTTGAAAATTTCCCCACATTTTTGCAACCAGGCCACTATTACAAAGATGACGTTGCAAAATGTTGTGGGGCGGTTTTACTCTACGTAATGTTTACTTATCACTGCCACTTGGATGCTATCCTTAAGTTCGTCTAACGCGTTTGGTAGTGGGTGTATATAAACAAGGTCATGAATGTGCCCCCAAAGTACTGAGAGAACAGATGAGCACATCACGCATATTATCACAAAAAGAAACAGCTTTTCTTGTTTTGTCGCTATTTAAAAAAAAAAAAACTGTCACTCATATTACCAACTTGTACGAATCTTCAGGAACTAATATTGGTTTTCATCTATTCCTCATTGTTGTACGGGCAATACTTTTGGATATACAAGGAAATCCCCTTACAGCAAATACCAATACAACGAAATATCCGTTTCAAAGAAATAAATTTTTAGTCCCAATTTGATTTCCAGTTCCTGGTTTAAATTCCGTTACAGCTAACAAAATTTTCAGTCCCTTGAAGTTCATTGTAACGATGTTCTCTATATGGCGTTTCGAAAACGAATGATTCATTCGTAGTAACTCTACGTCAACTGACTCTCTTTCTTTCTATTGGCAGACAATCAGCTCCCGGTTCTTTCCTCACCCTCTCATCCAAACCGATGCGGTTCTCAGCCTGGACGAAGACGTGCTACTCACCACTGAAGAGGTAAGTTGTTGAAAATGGAAACACTGCTTTAAACTAGACTTGCCAGATTTCTGAAAATGTTCAACTGGGACACCGGAAGACCCCATCATCGCTAGTATTCAAAAGGTTACACAACTGTGGTTGATTTTTGGAGTTTTTTTTATAGGGCAGTTTATTCTCAATGTTATAAATAAATGGTAACTAATCATGAACCTAAAACAGGGATTTTAAAAAATGACATTAGTAGATAATATTTGAACAATTCATTTCTTAGCTGTAAATAATTACAATTTATTTTTGTTAGAAAAAACACTTTGAATGAGGAATAAAAAATTGAACACTATTTAGATATACTTTTCATTTTATAGGACATTTTTAGATACTCTTTTGGTTTTAACCTTGTTGTAAAAATAATCACAAACTAATCGGATATTGATTTTACAAGTAAATGCTACAAATGATAGAGTAATTGTCCTAAATAATCCTTCACAAATTATTTTTTGTTCTGTTTGGTCATTTGTAATCAGCTTTATCTTTTTCCGGGACGTGAAGTAAACCGGCCGGGACACCGGGATTTTGTCTGAAAGCCAGGACGTTTGGCAAGCCTACTTTAAAGCAACTAAACATTTGGTTAGATGGGGAAAATACAAAACGAAAAGTAGTAGTTAGTAAAACAATCAATTACTCTAGGGAACAGCGATTTGGATGACTTGTATCTGAGTTTTTTTTGACTAACCTTTGGCCCTGAGTTTCAAAAAATGACCTCGGTTTAGTCTATCAAGTCGAATTTTTTAGCTACAAAGGGATCAAAGCGACTAATTTTGCAAAATATGTATAGTCCAATAACCACACACATCAGACCTTGCGTCAGATCCGGTAATTCTGATTTTTTGCTGAGTTTATGGTATTGGTTCCATGAATAATCCAAGTTTGTGTGACCTTTAACGCAGAACGCAACCTCTTCTTAAATCAAAAAGGCCGTGAAATTTTAGACTTCACTATTTTTCAGATTTTAACCCTAAACGAGTAGTTTTTCAAGTAACCTAGTTACTATAAACGATTTTAAAGTGAACTAAATTTGCTGCAATATAACTCTAGAACTTTCTCTTTAGACCCAATTGTTTCCGAGATAAAGACTATTTTTTTTTTTTTTTTTTAATCTCAGTCACAAACTGGCTTAGTTATTGGACCAATATCATAAACAACTCAGTAAAAAATCAGAATTACCGGGTCTGACTCCCCCCCCCCCTTTCAGGGGACACGGTTACTAAAGTAATAAAACATTTTTGAGGAAAAAAAAAAGACTTTTTTTTTTCAAAGGTAAGCAGCAATTATTAAATTTTGCATGACACAGTATAAAAATTCCTTTTTGTGTTACTGATTTGTCGCAGATTTATTATACATTCCTATGTTGAGGTTTAAATTTTCTGCCAAGACAATTGAATGAATTAAAATGTGTCATAAATAGTATAGTAGTAAACATTTTACAAAACACACTTTATTTCACTTAAAAAGGTTTTTTTTCAGCCAATAGAATAGCAGCATGGCTTTTTCAAATACTCGCTTTTCTGTGGAAAGTGGTCACATTCTCATATTCACATTTGGGGAAAATAACAATAAAAACCTGAAATGGTTGAGGAAAACCAACTACAGTTATGAAATCAGCATACCTATTTTACTCTGGAACAGCTGAAAAAAAAAAAACAACTCACCAAAACCAGAATATGGGAAAGAAGGAAAGCAAATTTTCAAACAAGCAAATTTTCAAGCAGACATCTTTTTTTCAGCTAAAAAAACGATGCTTTGTAACGAAATTACGTAGCATTGTTACTCACAAACCCTTTTATCATTTCTAGTTCAGCTGCAGTGGCATTGTTGTGGGGCAGTTGCTTCAAGTGCGCCATATTTTTTATTAGATTACACTCGAACCTGCTGCATTTATTTATTTATTTATTTTGGCGGTATATGAAAATTTCGATCAGGTTAGGACTCAATTGACGAAATTATTTATAAAACGAGTATGGGGTTGTACGTGTTGTACGTTCAAGTGACTACAAGAGCACCCCGATTGGAAATCACTGCAAATTTTGTCCAACTTCTGGGCAAAATTATCATTACTTGGTTTATTTTGATTTAGTTTAAAAGAAGCTATTCCTAGTATAGTATTCTTAATAATATTTTTTAACTATGTTGCGAAAACAACTTTTTATAGCTACTTCTGAAATTTTAAAATATATATTTTTTAATGCATTTCCTATCCACCGCACAAAACAGGTTTGGATGTACTTTAATTTACTGCACGACCTAGTTGTACATTTAATCAAAATAAGGATCGAATATTTGACACATTTTCGTTCCGTTCTTGCTGATGCAATTTACATTCATTTAAATAAATAATTCTAAAGTTTTTTTAATTCAACAAGTGTAATCCGGATTAATCAAAGCTCCGGATAAAAGAAGTTCTGTATAAAAATTTTCTGAGCTTACGAATTTCTGTCATGTGAGCGTGTGTGACTTTCTGTTTGCAGGTGGACTTCGCTTTCCGCGTGTGGCAGAGCTTTCCGGAGCGCATCGTGGGCTACCCTGCGCGCTCCCACTTTTGGGACGACAGCCGGGGGTGCTGGGGATACACCTCCAAGTGGACGAACGACTACTCCATCGTCCTCACCGGCGCCGCTTTTTACCACAGGTAACTTTTTTTCTAGACAAATTGATGTACATGTCTTGACCAGTATGTATACCCATGCAGCATATGAACAACCTTTACTTTGCTAGAGCTCATAGAAAAATTTGGAGACTGCTGATTGGCTACCGCATCAAAACGCCATCCATCTCCTTTATAGCTTGTTTTGCAAGCTTTTATTATTATATTGTTATTAATTAATTATATAGTTATTATCTTTACTAATAAGAAAGCTGAAAGTCTGTGTCTCTGGATCTCTATATGTCTGTTACGCGCATAGGCGTGCAGACCGTTCGGCCGATTTTCATGAAATTTGGCACAGAATTAGTTCGTAGCATAGGGGTGAACACCTCGAAACAATTTTTCGGAAATTCGATTTTTTTTTCTATTCCAATTTTAAGAACATTTTTCCGTATCATAAGATGGACGAGTAAATTACCAAGTTATCATAACGTGGAACCGTAACATATGCGAGCAAATGAACATAGCAAATTGGTGATAAATTAATCATCCATTATTTGTAAATATACAGGCGAATCAAATAACCTTTTAATTTTTTACAGTGAGCAAAGCCGTGCGGATACCGCTAGTATTAAATATATTGTTTCATTTCGAAACATGATTCGCTAGACTTCATTGGAAGGGGGAGGCTTAAAAACATTTAGACATGAATTCAGAGCTTTTGAGGAACGAAATTTGTTCACATGCTTTGGATGGGGGAAAAAAAATGGCGGACGCATTTGAGTCGACGCGAACCAATCAGGACTCCCAGAGGTGTGTCAAGTTCTAGTTGAGTTGAGGTTGTTTATACGAACTGGAACTGCAGGAAGTGTCGACTGAAGGGATTTCGGTACCATAATCGAAGATTTTCTGGTGATAATGATCTTGCTTTTAACTTCAGTGCACCATGCCCTCCAACTGATGTGGAACTTACGTCGTTGCTACGGAAATTCGTCAAATTCACACTAAAAGGAAAACCAACTTTCTGATGGCCATATTTGCAAGTTTTTTTTTTTGAGCAATCACATTGCTTATTGTTTTCACTTGACCGTTTTTGATGTCCTAGGGTTTTATTTTCCCCCCACCTCCTTCTGCGGCACCACCGTCCGCCGGCCTCACGATGCTGCTCCTCTAGCGAAAACCGTCTCCAGGTTGCATCCATATACCACACATACCCACGCATACATACACATGCAACTGCACACATACACACACTCACGCCTGCACACAGACACACACGCATACATATACACACCTACACACACTCATGCATGCACATACACGCATACACACACAGACATACACACAAACCCATACACTCATGCCTGCACACAGACACAAACACGCACGCATACATACACACACACATACCCACACTCATGCCTGGACACAAACACACACGCCTACATACTCATAAACACTCGTGATTGCGAAAAAAAATAATTTGAATTCAAGATGTCAAAATTCAAATTAATTATTATTATTACTTTTTTTTTAATTGGTGGACGGGTTTATATTATGTCGGTAAGTGGTACTGAGGACTGAATTAAAGAAAAAAACAGCCTTTTGGATTTGACAAAAACCGTTCTTTAAATGCAATGTTAGTTGACGTTATTTTAAGGAACAAAATAAAGTAACGTCAACAAAAAAATGCCCCTAATAAAATTAAAAAAGAAAAAAAAAACCGCAATCATAGCTAATTTGATTCCATTTTTGTTTTGAATACGACTTTCTTCGCTTAAAAAAAATCATAACTTTTCAAAAATATTATTTTCGACGATTAATTCCAGAAATGATTTTCTTGTATACCCATTCATCTTTTTCTAAGCTTTAAACATGTTTTTTCTCGTCTCTTGATAAGGAAAAAAAAAAGAATGACATTCAATTAACCTTTCAAAATCAAATATTTTTACACAATTCTCTTTTGCGATAAAAAGTGTCACATTAAATATTCTCGGATGTATATCAAATCGAAAAGATATTGCTAATCTCTATGACAAAATCAAAATGGCTGCTAGGATTCATAAATTTTTCTTCCAAATTATCCGCCATTTACTAGAACCAAGGCGTTTTTAATATGAATCGAACGAAATGACAAATGCTCCCTGTCACCTTTCCTTCCGTCACAAATAGATTTTCATTTGCTTTTTGCTCGAAAAAGCGATGATGTTGAAAAATAAATAATTGAATGCAAATCACGATTGATAGTAAACGGATTTTCCGTGTAAGTAATGACAAACATGACTTCCCCCATCGAAACGAGCTCACAGATTTCCTTATAAGTAGGTTAATTGGTCGGTGATGCATTTTTTTGTTCCCACCTATGTTACGGAAACCTTTCATTGATAATCATTTTGACGTGAAAATATCTTTTAACACGTGATTCTTACACAGTTGAATTTTTCTGAAGCTTTGTTGTGTTGACAGACATTAGGGTTGAGATTGTTAATGGAGTGTACAATAATCATTTTCCTATCGAACAGTGTTTATATGTCACAGTGTTTTTGCTTTTTTTTTTTCTTTAGTCTTCCTACTCACGAGGTTGTTACTGGGATCAACTTTTCCAGAAAAATGCCTGTCAACTAGTTGACTGCCGTTTTTCGTTGTGTTTACGCGAGGCAGCTTAGTTGAATCAACTTTTCTTCTAATAAGCCGAAATTATTCGTGCAACTGCTCCCCATAACGCTGTTAAAACTGAACCGAGTTGACTCATTTACAGTTGCGGCCAGGGGCTTCATTTGAGCGATCAGGGAGGTCAATTGACCCCCCTCCCCTTAACACTGAAATTAGGCATTTTTCGTGCATATTGTTTTTTTCCCTATGAAATGTATTGAACACAGCCCTTCCCCCCTCTCCCTGGGAAATTTTGGAATGACGGACCTGGTTGGGGCAAACCTAACCTGGCAGTATTGTGGAGGCAGATCCTAATCACAGCATTTCGACGCTGCGAGGTTAGGTTTGCCTCTATTATAGTTTTCTCGTTTGTAGAGCGAACGCTTGGCAATGTCCCAATGAGTTGAGTCATCTAAAAATTGATTCAACTCATCGGGATGAGAATAGTAGCGGCACATGTGCTTGACTGAGTGCTTTGTGTGTCTAATGAGTTGACTGTCGTGTGAAGACTGCCATGCGATTCCTTCACTTTTCTACCTGGTTACACATCCTGATAATTTTTTTCTTTGTGTTTGTTATGCTCTAAATACTCGCTACTTAGGGGCTTTTTTTTACATTACCAATAAAATGTAGAGTAATAGTTTAAGAACAGCTTGACCACGGAGAGCTGGTGGATGAACTGGAAGCGGAAACGAACCACTTCATTTTATAACAGGTCGCGCGAGCAGTAAAAACTTGACTGCCTGCGCGTTCTCGCTGATACTACTTCTAACAAAATAAAGTGTTTTATTTTCGCTTCTAGTTCATCCGCCATCTCTCCGTGGTCAAGCTATAGCAGCTTCTATTTGTTCATTTATCTTTTTCGGGTTATTCTTGTCCACAAAGTAAATTAATGTTGAACTGTCGTAGTTTATGCTTCAATACCTGTATGTGTTTTATTCAGAAAGTTCTCAAAATGTCAGATACTTCGTATAAATAGTATTATCGACCTTTTGTTGCATTCATTCTTTAAATTGAGTTCCAAACAGCGTTCTTTTTAACCCCTCAGCAGTATTTATTGCCTAATGTTCTCAGAAACTAGGTTGAAAAAGTGCACTCCCACGAGATGAATTAGTTAATGCCGATCGTAGGGACAAAAAAAAGGGAAAACTAGTAGCCTAGGGATAATTGCAATTAAGCCTTATTGATGTAGGAAGATAATCTCTCGATTCATCATTTTTCGCAGAGATATTTGGAAGAAACTACGGATACGAGAAAATGACGCGTGACTGATCAATAAAGTAGTATATGGTGTTAAAAAACTTTTTTTACTTGAACATGCTTATGCATTAGTATATTAAACGCGAGATGACAATATTTCTCCTTTTGTGGTCCGTGTCGATATGCATTTGGCAACAAACGTCGCATTGTCGATACTCACTTCTCGTTATTTTAGATTTTGAATGATCTCCACAGCTAAAAGCGACAGCTAATGGAGAAAGCATGGGTTGCTTCGCAGCCGCCAACTTGTTTGATTGTCACGACATGATTTTCCGTTGTTCTGCCGAGTTTCAATGGGGTTAGAATTTAAAATCTATACTATTAAGATCTGACAGTGGTATAGTTGATTGGCAGTCTGGTGGATGACGTCATCACTGTGAGGCAGAGCAAGTGACTAATGGAGTACTATTTATCGTTTTTGGAAGATCTAATCACGTGACAATGAAGAAAGTGACTCTTCTCGCACCAAGCAGTTTCTAAATCACTTTAGAAATAGCGCTGATCCCAAAGTGGGTTGCCTGACAATTTCTGAAGTAATCATTTTTGTTCCTGGAGTTGTTAATTTTTTGGAAGTTGATGCGAGAAAGTGTTATTTTAGCCAAAAAGGCTAGAATCTGTTTCACAAAAAGTGATAGTGGAGGTAAACAAAGCAACGTATTACTACTTCGCAATGCGTTTGCTAAACGCTGGGAAAACTGGAAACTAAGCCACTTTCAATAAGCTTTTGGTGACATGAAATTTTTTTGCCATTGGCTATTTCTTTCTAAAATCATGTTAAAAATCAATGAAAAGAAAAGAGATCGTATCCTCTGAAATAAGAAAGTGAATTTTCTTCTGTATATTTCATGTGTGTAAAATTTTTAATTTTTTTTGACTGATCTCAATCAGATGTTGAAAAGACAAAAAAAAAAAAAAAAAAAAACTCGCACCACTTAACCTGGGTACGTAAAATACGAACCGAATCTCCCATTCGGCGGAGAAACCATAAATGTAGCAAAGATTAACGATAAAACATCAACCCTTCGCGTGTACTTCCACTTCACGTGAAGTAGGACATAATCGAAGTTAAATTATTTGCAAAGTGTCTTATTAGGTGATCCCCATCTCTTTTTCTGCACTTTTATCGCCTGTATGTCAAATGAATAATCACTATCATGACATTAGAACTCAATCAAGAAACGACCCTGCGTTCGTTAAGAATCGACGTCACCTGAAACGCGGGAGAACTCGAGTTGGCACTTTGGTGTTAAGGTCACCATGACACTACACGGGAATTTTTTTACATATCTTCAATAGCAGTTGAAGCCTACCCATACCACAGCAGTAACTTTTCTTACTCAGACCCTTTTGGAGAAAGCGGACTGGTTTTCCTTTTTCTCTGAATCTTCATGTGTTCCAAATAATGTCGTGCTTTAACTGTAGAATGTTAGCTAGAAATATTGAGAAGAGATAAAATGAAGAGAGTGAAGTCTTTCATTCGTGAAGCGAAGACCCCAAGTCACGTGTTATATTTTTAAGTAAAGCATTGGAAGAAATCAGGTTTCTTTCGCTTGTTTTACGTAAAGCGTGCCAACCATTCGTCGATCTTAGTCACGTGTCTTGGAGTCTTTGGATCAACTTTTGCTAAGCCAATGATTGGACTTGCTGCCTCAATTTACTAATTCCTGCTCTGAGGATCGTAGAGGTGAATAGCTGCGACAAAGTATCATCTGATCTTGTAGTTAGTGGTTAAAGTTGATCAGTTTCATTCAGACGATTTAGGCTCGATTCCTGAAATGAGGAGGTCCTACCACTGAGGCAGTTTGAAGGCATCCGGCTGAAAAGTAGAGGGTGAGTTGTTGGGACACTATCCCATGTGGTCTAGCGATTCGGACCGATGTCTTTCACTCAGATCTGGGATCGATCTTTGGAATGGGAAGGATCTACCGCTTGAAAAGTTGTAGCGACGCGTTATCCATCCCTCATTTTGCAAATCGCGGTAAGAAAAATCTCCTTCAGGGAAAATAGTGGAATATTGCAGGTAAAATTTTCTACCTGTTCCTTACTATGCGGAGTGCGGTTTAGTCAAAAGGTAGTATCATTTCTTCATTGGTAACTGAAGGTTGAAATGTAAACGATTATTTTCGGAATTCTCTACTAATTGGTCATTGCATTAAGTCGGTTCCTTGCATTTATTTTCTAAACGCACCCGAAGTTAACTGATTGATTTCCTGGTTTTGAATTTCAGTGCGCTCGTGGGTTTTCGGGGGGAGGGGGGGGGCAATCATTTTAAAAGTCCTCCTAAAGATGCTGTTCCCTAAATTGCTCTACAGTGAAAAACATTGCATATGGTCTGGTTAGATCACTAAAGTAAAACAAATAATCAAAATTTAGTTGCATTGCCAGTTGGAAGGGGAAAAGGTCGTGATTTCACAAGAGTAGTGTACAAATGTAGCGGTGAAATGTGTAGACGAATTGTTATAGCAAAACTATTGAAAATCTCTAACTTTACGATTTCTATCAAGGTCGGGGCTTTTTTCGAAACTCTAACTATGGGATATTTCACAGTTCAGAGGCTCCAAATGAAAATACGAAATGGTGGAGCACAAAATATATGGTAACGATGTATCGAGGTTTCATTGTAATAGTACATATACAGGTAGGTATATATATATATATATATATATATATATATATATATATATATATATATATATATATATATATATATATATATATATATATATATATATATATATAAAGAAATTAGCGGAATTTTTGCAGCAACAAAATTTTTCTTAACGTTCTCCAACTTCACGATAGCTTTTATTCAGTTTGTGTTGAAGACGCTGAATCTAGGTTTCATCTTAGTAGCTTGAAGAAATAGCCAAAATGGCAGTCTAGACCAGGGGTGGAGAAGAGACACCTGTTGGCCCTGGCCTTAAATTTTTTAAATGAGGAGTGAAATATATGTAGAGACGTAGTGGTAAGCAATATGGAGGGGGTCCTGTAAAAGTCATTTGTGACGAGCCCCAAACTTTCTGTGCACACCCCTGGTCTAGACCTATATCTATGTTCTCTAAATCTCTCGATTTCTATCTGATCTTTTATCTGATTCTTACTAACGACTGTCCGAAATTTCGTATTACTGAAGTAAAGATTAACCGTAATTCCCTTGATTTTAACACCAAAAAGACTAGCAAATACTTAACCCTTTTTCCTCCATCGTATTTATAGCCTAATAAGCTCAGAAACGAAAAGGGGAAAAAAAGCGCACTCCCTCGAGATGAATTAGTTAATGCCGATCGTAGGGACAAAAAAAAGGGGGAAAGTAGCAATCTAGGGATAATAGCAATCAAGCCGTATTGCTCCAGCGGAAAGTAGAGGGCGTTGTAGCAATATCCATAATTTCCATGATTTGTGGTTGGGAGCTTTTGATGGAGGCATAAATATAACCTTGCCTTAAATCTATGGAGACTTTTTCCTCGGTACTTTTACCGTAATGTTTTCTGGGAAATTATTTGTTTTTTAATTTTCTTTTGCATTGGAAGAAGTAAAATATTCTCGTGTTATTGCACGATATCTAGAATTTCTTTTTCGAGCTGTAATGGTTTTCCTGCACGTGCGGGCGGCTTTCCGTAAGAAAACGGGAATAATTTACGAATGTATCTTAATTATTGTAGAAACACATTTGCAAGTGGCTCTAGTTCTCGAGATAATTAGATGCACATAACTATTTTTTGTGATTGAATGGTTTGTAGTTGGGACGTTTAGATTGAAATTTTTTATGTATTGGATTGAAGAAATTATGATTACTTATGAAAAGTAAAAGAAGAATTCGGAACTGAATTAATAAAAGTAATCTGCCTATCATTCAAAAATTGTCTTCAAAAGTGGTTTTGATTTTTCTTACAGAATGAATTTCCACTTATTTTTATTTATTTATTTATTTATTTTACTTTGACTGCAATAACTTGCTTTTGCACGAAGTAACTAACGAATAAGCGCGTACGGAACAAAATGGGTAAATTTAAAAACTCTATTTTTTAACCAAGATAAAGAGAAATCAAAAAATTTCCTGCTTTTATTGCTATTAAGAAAACCAATACTCCTTTTTTTCTTCTTTCATTAATGGTTCGACTTCTGATTAAAATCAAAGGTAGCAGTGCTTCCTCACCCCCTTTTTCTTTTATGATTGTTTTATATGTCTTTTGCTAACAAACTTAATTTATGAAAAAAAAAAAAATACTGTCTGACCATTGATTGTATGGAAAGCGAAAATAGACACGTCTATTACCTTTCAGGGATGGTAGTTTATCTGCTATAGACGTGCGATTTTGCCTCTTAATTATTTTGCCTCTTAATCAGTTTTTTAAAAATGACAATTTATTTACTGCAATCATTTTTAAATCAAAACTATATTTAATCTATATTCTCACTCAAAAATAAATTGATTTATTTTGTTTGCAACATAATTTGGAGCTTACGATTATGCTTTTACATTTCCGAACGAAATGTAAACATTTTATCTTCTTTTTGTTGTTTCCATGGTAACTCATTTTGTTTCCACTCATTTTCACTTCAATTAAGACAATAAATGAATATGCCCCTAGTGAAATTATGAAACGCGTGCATCAAAATCCCATTGTTATTTTTCCTTCTCCCCTGCTAGATTTATTCACATGGAATCGTCTTAACTTGGCCGATTGCCAAATTACATACAATTCGTGGTCAAACAGTACGTGCTTCTTGAGAGTGTATTCTGGCTGTGAATGTAAAGCGCAATATCTGCCGAAAACGAGTTTTTGAGACATTTGAAGGAACTTGTTTTAGATTCTATTCTAACAACAGCAAAATGTTAGAATTTGGAGTTTTTTCTTTTCTTTTTTCCGTGCTTTATTTTCCGCAAAAACCAAAAAAGGAAGTTTTTCAACAGATGACAAAAATTCAAAGAAAGAAAGAGAAAAATGAGAAACTTGCAGATACTGCGCTTTACCTTCCCGCGCAGTATTTTCTCAAATTAAGCTGTTTCAAAATTGCGTTTGACACTGTAGTTTTTTTCCCCCAATCTTTCACAAAGCTATTTATAATGTTAACAACTTTGAATGCTTCTGTTGTTGTATACAACACAAATCTGCTTTTAATCAGAGCTGTGGAAAAAACCTATTTTTCTGCAAAAAATAAAAAATAGCATTTAGTTAATTTTAAACTACATCCGAATCACATTTTTTGAGAACTTCTATGTCAATCACACTAATCTGGCAATCCAATTGCGTAGCATTTTTAAAACTCATAAAATCGATATAAATACAGTTGGTTCTGTGTTTAACGATTTCAAGGGACCACAAAAAATTGTCCTTAAGTAGAATGCTTCTAAAACTACAGAAGAGCATCTGGGACTGTGAAAAGTCGTTAAATAGAGCTTTGTTAAAAGGGAATCAATTGTGTAGATTACATGAGTTTTAATTACTATGTATGAGTTTATATCTTTACTAATAATACAGCGGAAAGTCTCTCTGTCAGGATGTCTATGACGCGCATAGCGCCTAGACCCTTCGGCCGATTTTCATGAAATTTGGCACAAAGTTAGTTTGTAGCATGGGGGTGTGCACCTCGGAGCGATTTTTCGAAAATTCGATTTTGTTCTTCTATTTCTATTTTAAGAACATTTTCCGGAGCAAAATTATCATAAGATGGACGAGTAAATTACGAAATTATCATGACGTGGAATGGGAGAGCGAATGAACATAGCCAATTGGCGAGAAATTCGTCATCCATTATTTGTAAATATACAGGCGAATCGAATGAGCTTTTAATTTTCAACTACGTGCAAAGCCGTGCGGGTACCACTAGTATACAATATAGCACGTCGCTATTGTTAGTCAACAGCGTTAATGCACTAATGTTTATTACTAGCTAGATTAACACCAGAAAAAGAATCAACACCAAGTATCAACTAATTCAACAAAAGCAATGCGATGTAGTTCACAGTATATTTGAGTCTCAGAAACTCAAAACCATTGGAACGTCAGATTAATATAACTTTGACATATTCAAAATTTTGAAAGACGCTTGATTAGGCTTGCCAGATTTCTGAAATGTTCAGCCGGGATGCCCCTCATCCCCCCGTGGCGATTCAAAAGGGAACCAGGGGTGATAGTGGAAATGGGTAAAATTTTCTGAAGACAGTGAAATTTTCAGAATCTTTGAGGAAGCTTGACCTCCCCCCCCCCCCTATCTCATAAAAACCTTTTGAAATATACTAAC